>NW_005187506.1:1294110-1297272 GCF_000239375.1 Pundamilia nyererei | reverse complement strand
TGCAGCCTAACAAATACTTTCAAAGGGACAATTTCAGTGATTAAGGACAATGCATTTTATTTCTATTTTTAATTTACGGGCCCTACTTTTTGTTTTGTTGTGAAACTGTTGAAACTAAAGTCACAGTTAACTGAAATTTTTGTGTGTTATGATTATTTGCACTCATGTCCAGCTCCTCCCCGAACCTAGAGTGACGTGTACTTACCCAGGAGTGGGTTACACTTGGATTCGGAACAATACTGCTGGCGCCCTTTAAGTCTGGATCCAGATTTGATGGAACAAAAAGAAAACTAATATTTTTCCTGAGAAAGAATTTCCTTTCAAAGAAGAGAACATTTGACTGATATCACAAAATGGAAACAAATGGATGCACTTTGTGGAGAGCAGGAGACACTGCGAGGCTCTTTCATACATTTCTTTGACTTGCTTCATTCAGCGGAGACAAAGTTTAAAGTTTTATTTCAGCTGAAGAAGAAAAATCCTGAAGGTAACAAAGTTCAAGAATTCAAACTCATCCTTCAAGGTCTGCAGGAGAGACGAAAATGTGCCTCAAACTTCCACAAATATCTGAGCTCATCTTCGTATTTGCAGCAACATAAATTATTTGCCGAAGGTTAATTTGCCGCCTGCGGTCATGTGACAGAACCGCTCACGTGCGGTTGTAATGTTTGGGAGGATAAAGGTTGCCATGGTAACAGCAGCACTCAGAGAAGATAGACGAATGAGTTTGTGATTCAGTGACAGCTGCTCACACAAGGAGAAGAAAAAAATAAAGCCAAATGAGAACTTTATGAAAAATTCTTTTTTAAACACTTTTCAGTTTTTTCTTTCACAAAGCTCCATGATTAGAAATCATCACTGAGGGCTTCGGCTGTGGTGGGCTCAAGTCAGTGAGGAGGAATCATATTCTTCTCCTCTGATATCTGATGAATATCATGCATGTTGTTCTGTAACTGCACTGCAGCCTCACACTATTTAACTCAGTGGATTAATAACCAGGTGATGCAGCTGCACAGCTGCACTGAGGTAAACTTAAACGTTGTGACTCCATGAAGATCCGGCCGATTGCATCGGTTTGTGGATGTTTCTGGTTTGGTTGTGAGATGGCGACAGGACATCATGTGAAGTTACTGTAAGCACTTGGAGAATTTATCCATCACGTTGGGGAGGTTCAAATCTGTGGCTAGTTGGCATCTTGGAGCAACTCCTGAATTGATTTAGCCGATCATACTTCATTCTGTTCTCAATGTGTGCTTTTCAATTGGCTTTTCAGAGAGCTAATCAGCATCATTACATAATCTCATCAGGATCAATATGCATGAAAAACAAGATGTAAATAATGGAGGAGGAAGACATTTCTAACACTTTGCCCGAGTTTCTCTGCGAAATGAAGCAGCTGTTTTTAATAATCTGCTTCAGACGGAGTTCAGAAAAATATTAAAACATGCCTAGCTAATGCTAATGATGTCATTCAATTAGTTTATTTATATTAGCAACAGTCCACAACTCCTGGAGCTTTTTCTAGCAACGTGAAGACGCTAAAGTGTGAGAGACAAAAACCAGAATGGATGGAAACCATACATCTACACGGGGTATGAAAGAGTGCATCATGGGAAGTCCGCCTGCAGAGTGAACCTGTAGCAGGATATCTAAGCAACGGCCCGAGGTCACCTGACCCAGGCTGAGCTGTTGAGGAGGACAGAGACTCAGACCTGTAGCGTTCTTTGTGAGCTGCAACAGTTTCATTCCCACGGCGGCTCTCGCTGTGGAGCCGTGACCTTCAGTCACAGGCCCGACTGCCAAACACTGTATATCGTTTTCAGGAATTATTCAGCCATATATTTAAAAGCAATAATTTATTCTGGGTCATTACCCCTGTGCAACATTGAGACATGTTCTGAAGGACCTATAAAAGCTTCCTGGGAATTCATGACACTACTTTGCCCCATTTATTATACCAGAGTAAATCATACAGCAGTAATGGTGATCTAAAATCCACTTTGCATTAATAATATGTGTGGAAAGCAGAGAGGGTCGTGATGATGAGCGCGGGGTCAGTGAGGTGCACGTGGCCCCAATTACCCCGTCCTCTCTGTCTGCCTCTGCATGTGCAGGTGAACGAGCTCGGAGCCTCGGACGGGCTGCAGACGGATGACGTCCGTGGATGCAGCAGCCTGAGAGCTGATGTTCACAGTCATCCTCTGTAATCGTGACTGTTTGATTTCTGTAGTACTTTCAGTTACTTAGCAATGAATCACATTTAGGAAAAATCCATGTATCGTAAATGATACTACATGTCTCACAAACAAGAACGCTCATAGAAAACCTGAAACCGTGTTTGAATTTAAAGGACACGCAATCGTTACAACTAAGGAATCTGACGCTATTACAAACAAAGTTCCTGCACATGTCTGAGGAGAGACGCTGTGGCAAAGTTTAGCTGCTACAAGCGTGTTCGCCTCAGGAACAGCTGGGAGGCCTTGATCAGCAGCTCTGGTATAATTAGACTGTCATGAACTGAGGTGAGTACGAGAGCTGGACCCAAAAGCAGACTCAGTTCACTTACTGAAAACCATGTGCAAGACTTTATTTACAGAAATAATGGGAGCAAAACGAGGAAAACAGGAGCCGGAGCAAACGGGGACAGCTTATAAGGTGGGCTGCGGTCGGGACCACGGGAGAAGCAGTAACTGGCAGGTAAGAGTAAGGTGACTCTGGCTTACACGCAGGCCAGACTGAAGAGTTTCAGGGAGGGTTTTCATGGAACAGTCCAGGAGAGGAGCAGTGCGAGGGGAGGAATGGTTCCCTGTGGTGCCAAGAGTGTCGGGGCTAGAAGGAGGACAGGCAGGTGAAGCGACTGCATGATGATTTCCTTCATGGGAGCTGATGACGGAGGTGGAACAAGCACTGGAGGGAGAGAACAGGAGGTGGTGAGTTCAGGGGGATATGATGCGAAGACTGTATGCAAGGAAACAGAGGGAAGAGCAGAGCTAGACGAGGCCTACTTACTACAGGACCTAGTGACTGAACGCACCAGCGATGAGTAGTAGGCAGTGCTGGCTTAGGTAGTTTTGCTATAATTGACGGCTGATGGAGCTCAGCAGGTGGCTCCGCCCAGAGGAGTAGCCAGGGAACCATCCTGATGACGAACACGAAACCCCC
>NW_005187506.1:1293014-1294090 GCF_000239375.1 Pundamilia nyererei | reverse complement strand
AGTTTTGCTATAATTGACGGCTGATGGAGCTCAGCAGGTGGCTCCGCCCAGAGGAGTAGCCAGGGAACCATCCTGATGACGAACACGAAACCCCCCAGCTGCTCCCACGGACAAAGACCTGTTCATGTGAAACTGTGTGTGTAACTGAGTATATTGTACAATGAATTCTAACCTTGGGGTGGTGCAGTGCTTGCCTCCCAGGACAGCGGCTCCTGGTTTGAATTTCTTGGTCAGGCTTCTTCTTTGTGTCTGGAAGGAGAAGACAAACTCCACACTGAAGTCAGAGTTCCTGTGTTCAAACACTTGAATGGTTAAATGGCTGTAGGTTAGATTGTGTGGTCTGTGTTGGCCCTGTTCAGGACGTACCCCACTCATAATGTGAATTCTAAAATCCACCAAAAGCCAGACACACAGCGACAGGCTAGTTTTAGACTTCCATACTCAGAGGTGCCCCTGAAAACTGAGTTACGGTAATCAGGCAGCTGAAGACTAGTATTTGTACAGAACTAGAAATACTAAGTTACTGGCTGATAACATAAAGCGTTTAGAGCCAGAATCAAAGTTTGTGTCGTTGGTGTATTAAAGAACTGATAGAGGTCACGGACTGACCAATAGGAACTGTGAGAGAGCAGGAAGTAGAGTGTGGGCTTCCCTGCTCCTCTGTAGGGTCCTGATTGGGAACAGCCAGATGGGAATGATGCCCGCTGAAGTCGCAGTGAACAGTTGACAGAGAGTGAGTCAAAAGCTCGAGGTGAAGCTTTACTCCTGATCTCCTCTGTAAAAATAAAACAGTCTTTAGGGAAACATAAGGATGGTTGGTTACTGGAAAGCTTCTGGTTTCTGGCTTGCAGTCCGAGTTCTGCTGAACAACTATGTTTGAGCGGCTCACGTTGCAACCAGGTGAAGTCCATGTTGAATAAAATTTTTGCAATCTTTGCTTCTCCTGGAACGACGTCAGACATGGTCTGATCCCGGCAGTCACAGGACTGATGACACTGTGCACTGAACTGTTACTGTGTTCATCCGATCCCTGGTCAATGTGCTCGATGACGCATCCACGAGAGAGGATTGATCTG
>NW_005187506.1:1292107-1292994 GCF_000239375.1 Pundamilia nyererei | reverse complement strand
CAGGACTGATGACACTGTGCACTGAACTGTTACTGTGTTCATCCGATCCCTGGTCAATGTGCTCGATGACGCATCCACGAGAGAGGATTGATCTGCAGGAATGTTACAGCTTACCAGATTTTACTGCTAACTTTTAATCGTTGCTATTAACCTGCTGAGTTTTACGAGCCGCCCTGCAGAGCCGACCGTCGCTGACATGCAGCTGGGAAAATTGGACTGTAATCAGACCGACGATCTGGCCAACAGAAACAAAAGAGTGTTAAATCTCATGTGGCTTCCAGTCCCAATACAAGACTTTTGAAATGAAAGTGTAAAAGGGTCAGAGTGAGGATGAAGGCCCACAGAGAGGAGTAAATAACATGGTGAAGAATGCTGGAGGACAGATTCTGCTGTGAAAATATCAAGTGTGTTTGATCATCAGGCCTTCCACGAGGCCTCCCAGACGAGAGGCAAACAAATCCTGTGACCGACAGGTCCTCAGGATTTCACTAAAACCAGTCCTGGACAAACATCAGCTAATATCAGATATCATATTCCAAACTGGTTTTTGAGGCTATCGCCTGGAATGTGGTATTAAAGGATTGCTTTGCACTTTTAATTATTTCTAAGAAGAAGATATTTGATCGGTTTGCTGTCTTTGTTGTTAGCAGAATTACTCAAAATGATATGGGAATAAAACATTTTGAGTGAATGTCCAACTTTTTAAAACCTGGATGCAGGAATTTTTGGAGGAACTTATACACAATTGAATAATAAATATAAAAAAGAAACACTGGAAAATATTTTATCAGTGTGGATGTGTGCATACCTCTGAGGTTTATACCAAAGGCTCTGTGACAGTTTGCGTTGACGGTGCAGACAACTGCAGCTCCAGAATGCAACCATGG
>NW_005187506.1:1283577-1291751 GCF_000239375.1 Pundamilia nyererei | reverse complement strand
CATGGCTGCGGCTAACGTCGCTAACACTGATGCTGTCACCCAGCTGTTGGCCCAGACCAGCCCGACGATCATCCTGGGTACCAAGAACCTAGCAGAGGCTCTGTCTGGCCATGAGCAGATTGTGTATGCAAAAGGTGTCCCACTCATGCTCCGTCACAACTACACTGCACATCTGCATAAAGATCAGCAGAGCCTGCCACCTCCAGCACCTTCAGCCGTACTCCGACTCCACATAAACGGTCTAAAAGCGATAAAAGGAAACGGCAGGATTGTGAGTGCAGCTTCTCAGAGCAGGGACACAATTAATGAAACGTATTATAAAAAGAACCCCTGAAACTAAACGCAAATTCAAGCTGTAAGGCAGATATGAGAGTCAAACAGAAGCTAGCTGGTCATGATCATGAACTTAAAGTGGACATATTCTTCCTTTCCTTATTTCCTCATCCAGCAGTGGATGCTCATAATGAGCATGATAAAGGATTTTAATAATGAGGCTGTGGCTGCAAAAATCCTATAGACGTCTGTTTAAAAATAGCTTTTTGAAAAGACCTCTGTAAACACTGTAAACACAGAGTTTAAGGGCTGCGTCACTTTTGGGGTAACGATGAATAAAGGATGAAGTCTCCTCTGTGGATATGGGTCATATCTTGTTTCAGAGTGGAGGATTATCTGTGGAATAAAACTAAACGGGATGCTCATTGGCTAATGCGCTGTCTGTCAGAATGCCTTAGCCAATGAGAATGTGACTTCAAACAAAGTAGATGTCCTTATATGGTCACAGCTGTGAGGGCCCCTCCCACCTGCTCTTTAAACTCTGTTTGGAGGTTGCAGAATAATCAGGAGAACCTTGGCTTAAATGGAGAGGAGATAAAGTGCAGAGGATGAGCTGAGGAACTGCACCGAGGCTCGGTTTAAGATAAATCAGGATTACTGTGAGCTGTGAATCATACAAACCTACACTAGTAAAGTTTAAGTATAAAAATATGGAGCTGGAAATGAGCACATCTCATTTTAAAAGCAATCAGTGGACCCAGTTCGATCGGCCAGGAACACCAGTCAAGTAAGAACAGGAAGCACGATGGCCGGCTTCCTGTTAGGGTCTTACTGACAAACAGTGTCCAAGATGCAAAATCATCCAGATCTGTTTTCTAAGGAGTGAAGGCAGAGATGTGCTTATAGATCACTGCACTCATTCAAAATAGAGACGACAACAGCTTCCAATATATATTTGCCATATCTGGCCATCACCAGAGGTGGACACTGAGTGTTCGTCTTGCTCTTAAGTGATGATTATTCTCAGTAAAAATGGAATAAACAAGCTCGTCTCTGTTCCTCTCTGAGTGTTGCAGCCTTGTCGGCAGGCGAGCGCAGTCACTCTGCCTTTAACACAGCAACACAAATCCACTGGGCAAATGTACAAGCACAAGGTTTGCAGTGAGTTTGCAGTTTGTGCTGACCTGTTGTGTGCAGGGGAAGATTCATTTTAGAAAAACAGCACACGCAACCTCACTCCGACCTTGACTTTGTTGTGACAGGAGTATTTCAAAAGGAAAATAATATCTGAATAAATCACATGCAGCTTTCAGTCTTCCCGAGTGGAGACAAAGCAGGAGGCAAAAACAGGCCAAATTTGTTGCTCTAAGTAGATAAAAACATCCAAATAAGCCAGCGCTCAAAGTTTGCTTCACTTACTTTTTTGCAGACACAGATTTATACTTTTAAAAAGGCACAAAAAGGTCCTGAAAGATTAAAAACAAAAGAGCTGATTTTGTGTGATGCGCAGGCTTTTTGCAGGAGGTTACACCTAAAATGTGTTTACTAGTCATGTCGAGTCGGCAGCCTGTCTGCGCGCTATTTTTCATCTCCACTGTAATGCAAATAAAGTGAAAGAGCTTCCCTCAGCAGAGAGGCTGAAAGGTTACATCCTCAGCGAGCGTTTTGCTCGCGTCTTCAAAGCATACATACGTACACACCGCACAACACCGAGATGCAAAGAAACACGTGCGTGCACAAGTGTGTGCACGTGCTCATTCACAGACCCGCGTGCCATAAAGCTTGCGCGTGCACACCCCTGTGCACACACACACACAACACAACATGTGCTCTGCAAAGCAAAGATGCTTCTGACTCTGTTAAACAAGACCTTAAATCATCTTTGCCAAACGGAGGGATCAGAGAAGAGAGAGCGAGGGGAGGAAGCGATTTCCCTCGCAGGCAAAATGCCATAATAAGTGTATTGTTTTTCAAACTGAAAACCTTGAATCCAAGTCTCATCTCCCTGGAGACGCAAGAGGCTTACTCTTCTTAGCTATTTGCAATTTCAAATAGATTTCTGTAAGTGTGTGTGCGCCTATGCATCTGGGTAGAACATGTGAGAGTCGAATTCTCCGAGAAAGAAATGGAAGATTGAAGCAAGGGAGCATTGAGGAGAAGGATGGGAGGGGAAAAGACGCAATTATATTCTCTGCTTCATTTTAATGAAGTGCAAAAGTAATTCCCTTATGAAAGCTGCAGTAATTGCCCAAACAGTCTTATTATGTGACAATCATACTTAGAACAAACTGCAGTATGAAATTGTGAGGGATTGCAAATCAAGGCCAATGATTTTTCACAAGAAGATAATTCAAATATATTTTGTTTTTATTTTTGGAACAGAACGGGCTCTTTTGCGCCGCTCTCGTCTCCGTGCGTCGAGCTGTCCTTTCGCCTCGCTCTGAGTGTAACAGGCAATTATACAGCAGGAGATTTGGCTCATGTTCCCCAAACAGCCGAGAACGGGCCGCGCTCCACATAATGTAATCTCCTTGTCCCAACTCTAATCTGGACATTAGGATGAAAATGTGCTACTCGGGTAGTTTTACGTAACGGTTTCATCTTTAAAAGTTCCAAGAAGGCCGCTCCGTGTAATCGCACTCTTTGGATATATTTCATCTTAATGCTCCAGTCACAGGATTTCAATGGATGTGACAAATCCTAATTCTGAGAAGTCTGATATTTAAACTGTTGCTGGAATAATAATCCCACATTCGGCGCTGACAAAAGCTTATGCATCGCCAGGTTCCTCCCAGCCCGCTTCAGCTACTTCTAATTCAGTTCATTTCTCAGAGTGACTCCCAGCAGCCCCCCGAGAAGGCAAACCTGTTGAGTTCCTGCTGTAGAATATACTCGTAGGTTGAGAGAGCAATTAGTGACGGTGATTAAACGTGATAGAAAGATTATTCAAGTCCCCTCGTGCCCCTCGCTTAAAATTCGACATCTCGTGGCGGCGGTGCCGAGGTTAGGAGAAATGATTTCCTTCCTTTCACTGATGGAATACTCTGCGCGCTATTTCAGCGCGCTGATGGAGGACGGTGGTGCTTAAAAGGAAGCACTTGCTCTTTGACTGATGCCAAAACCATTTATGGTGGATGTTTGCGACGGCTGGAAGATTTTCTGCAATCAGGCTTCATTGTAATTGCTCCGAGGAACGAGAAAAACACCTGGCAAAAGAGCAGAATGGATTCAGATGTGCGCGTTTCTGATGTAACTCGAGTGTTTGGGTGAATCCAGCTAAAATGCGAGTCGCAGAAAAGCTGCGGCCCCGAGCGTGAGTCTGAGGCTGACTAACAGAGAAATCGACACCTCGTTTAGCCCGACCGTGCTCGACCTCTCACTGCCCTTACACAGACTGTAAATAAAAGATGGATGGAGCCACCGTCGCGTTTTCCATTGGTTTCTGCCTTTTTAAAGCCACAGGTGAAAACAGAGAGTAGACAGCTAAACTACACAGAACCAACAAACAGACACACAATATTAGAATGATTGACTCACAAGTTGTTACAGCTCGCCGTGCTGCTTAGCACCGTTGCTTCGCACAACAAGGCCCACAATGTGGCCGAGGTCTTTCTCTGTGGGCTTCTCCCCAGGTACCCACAGTCCACAGACATGCAGTGAGTGGGCTTAGGTTAACTGGTGATTCTAAATCAGCCGTATACATGAATGCGAGTGAGGGCGGTGACCTGTCCGGGGTACGTACCCCGTCTCTGGTCCAGCTGGGACAAACTCCATCGCTCCTGTTTTGAAAGCCATTGGACGTTAAAGGAAGTGCAGCATTTTGGCGCTTCCAAACCAGGACGCCACGTTCGAGCCATCGAGGTTCCCTCGTCTCTGCTGTTCTCTAAAACCATCATCATCATCAGATGATGATGCAGATTTCTTAGACCAGTTAAAGTAACTCAAGATTCACTCCAGAGCTGAGGCAGCACTGCTGCTTTCTAATATCTAAATAAATGTTCAGAAATAAATTTATCATGAGGCCTCAGTGCATCTGTGGTTAGTTCACTGTCTGTAGTGATAGTGGGGTTCACAGGTTCTTAATGAGCACTGCAGAGTGGAAGGAGGTATTACGTTACTCCTCAAATCACATAACCAATTTGAACAGCATCAGCGGACATTTACATCCAGCGCCTCTAATCCAGCCTGACTCCAATAACTGCAGCGGCCTAATCAGTTTAAACAGCTTGATTGGAAACCATTAACAGTAAAGAGCAGACAGCTCAAAGCCACGTGGCAGCAAATATTACAGCACTGCCATGACTGCGAAGCGGACGGTTAACAAATCAGCTAAAAGCCAACAGGAGAAATCCGGCGTGTTTAAAGATGCTGAGGATAAGAGTACAGCTCGCCGGATGTAAGCGATCCGGTGATAACATGCAGAGTGAAAAAGATTCCCCAGTACTCCATATGAAGGAGTCCTACTGTTTTAGGCCGTATGTAGCTGGTGGTGTTTAACTTAATCGGGGATTTAAAGGCTAGCAGTGCATTGAAGTCAGTAGAAGTAATTTGAGGCCTGCATGAGGTCTTTGAGCAAAGTCTGAGCACTTAGCTGACTCGATTCAGGAATTATCCACATGGGACAAAATAGAAACGTGTGTTTGTTTTATAGATGAAAATAAATCATAATTAGCATTCTGGCAGTACTGAGATCACTTTGCTGACTTTGGAAACACCACGTGTTTACTGAATGTGTCTTTTAAACCTGAAGTGGACATTATTCTTAAACATAATGAAACGTAAGGCTGTCGGATCAACACCAGATTCTCCACATTCACCACCAGGAAGAAAAGGCTGTCCTGGTAGTTCTTGCAGGTAGAGTCACAGCTTTGGTTCCTCAGCCAAGACACACACTAAATGTCTCATACTGAGCGTGATCACGAGACAAAGAACACATAAGACTAAGCTGGTCTAAACTTTCCCCATCAGATGCTGAGGAATCCAGTGTGTGGTGTTTTTATTGTTGTTGGATGTTTAACGCCCAAGTTTAAGAAACGGAACAACTGGATTCATGTTTCAGGGTCTGACACTTTTATTTGACCAACATCGCCGCTGTGACAGTCCCAGAATCACTCAGCAGCACTTAACCAGGGGGTCTCTTTAATGGCTGCAACTACTACAGCTCACAGGTCTCAGATCAGCTGCAGCTGATTCACAAATCCCAGATCTGTGACGACAACAAACAAACACGTCTGATGTGCTGCAGGAAGCAGCGCCGGGACCTTTTATACCACGTGGACCAAATGTCCTAAAGATCGACTCCAACTCTGCAGCATCTGTAATTATTATTCATCTTTATCTTTACTTTGACCATAACTCAGATTTAAATGCATCATTTTATGTTGTTTTTGTATTTAAGTGACTCTGAATGCTGTGTCAGTGATCTTGCCTTTTGCCACAGCTTTAAACAAAGAGAAGTATTTTATCAAAATAACACTGATATGATAGGAAACACAGCCAAAGCTACAGATATTGTAGTGCAGGGGAAACCAGAGTCAAATAAAATGAAAAAATAAAAGAGAAACGGCTCTTTTCAGCAGACAGGAGCACAAAAATAAATCATTCCTGAGGGAAAATGTAGTTTGTCACATGTAAGGACATGTTTCATGAAGTGAAAATACTCACAAAGTTCTCACAAATAGTAATTTTATGTACATTTATTTGATAAGATCCAGTTTATCATAGTTACAACACAGAGGATGGAAGAGAAGAAAGCTGCAGTTTCCTGTTTTGAACCTGATAAGTGGACATGAACTAACAGACTCTTTGCTGTCACTCTGTGACGTGTGGCTGACCTGAACTGTGGGCCCGGAGCTTCTTTTCCAGAACTCCGTGAAGCACGGTGACATAAATAATAAATAACAAATCATATTCCTGCAGAAGTGGACGCTGCTGCAATCGTCATCTGACATCAAAATAGAGAAGCAGAAGAAAAGTGATCACATGTGTTATTAGCAACATGGATTTAATGCATGGGAACAAACATAGACGGTCAGCTGGTCTCGGTTGGCGAGGGCTTCCCATGATGCACTGGGTGTTTCTTATCTGTTGATTTAACACAAAATACAAATACTGACTGATCATCAAGTTGACAATCAGCTGAGGCCAAGATTACACCAATCACAGCGCACACCTGTCCTCTTTCTTCTCTTCGGAAGGATGCTTCACACCACTATAGACATTTCTGAGATGCTTACAGTCATACCAAGGACCCTGCTGGTAAGAGTGAGAGTCACACTTGATGCATGGATTATAAGCAGTCGGATGAAGTCATACATCCTAATCTAATCCAGCCAAGAGCCCTATGAACGGGCTCAGATTATCCTGTGAGGGTGGGCATGGATGCAGGAACTGACACTTAAACAACAACTACCAGAATTTTAGTCTCTTAAATTTCACATTTTGAAGTCACATCTTTACAAAAGCACAGCAATAAATATGTATTGTTTTTATTAAAAGAAAAGTAGTTGTACCACAGGTTCGCCCTTCTCCCCTACGCTGCCATGTGATCAGTCTCTCCAACACTCACCCGTCTACTGCAGCAACCCTGACCGGTCACTTTTATCACGATTACCAGCTGAGTGGATAATTGATGACTACTTTCATTTTCCAGTGAGGTTCAGACCTGTGATGCACTAACTGTGCACAGGGAAACAGTCTGTGAGAGAAGCTTCTTCCCTGTGGGTCCAAACCTGCACCATCACAAAGCATCACACACACTGGGACACTTTACTCTGTTGTACCGAGCAGCTGGTTTTACTAAGACCATGTGAAATTCTTTTCTGCTTTGTTCTTTTTGAAATAACAAAACAAAAGACCAGCAATTGATAGTTTTATTCAAGTTGATACTGCTTGAAAAAAAGAAAAGAATTTCCAAAGCGGACATTTCCAGGACAGACTCAGGACAGACTGGGAATACTCCATCTCTCAGATGGTTCAGGAAAGCCTCACTCACCCCTGCAAGGGTTTAGGACAGGGTACTCTGGATGTCTCTGCTTAGACTGTTGAGTCTGAGACCCTGAAACCTGAGCAGCAGAAGATGGATGGATGACATAGATCAACCAAAAACCCAACCCCTGGGCCTCAGACCAGTACCGGTCCGTGAGTTGTTTGGTACCGGGCCGCGAGAGTTGAGGCTCAGGTGTGAAATGTTTGGTTTTCAGGGTTTTTATCGGTTTTCAGCGTTATTTTGTTATCGTTTTTATCGTTAACTCGGTTTTCCTGGGTCTTTTCACGTGTGTTATGAAGAAATCATCTTTTTTTCGGTACTAGTACTGGTTTTATTTTGTTGTATTTATCCGCGACACCATGAAAATATTGTCGGGCATAAACCGGTCCGTGGCGCAAAAAGGTTGGAGACCGCTGACATAGATGGATGATAAATGGATGTATGACATAGATGGATGGATGTATGGTTGGATGAATGACATAGATGGATGGATGTATGTATGGTTGGATGAATGACATAGATGGATGGATGGATGAATGGTTGGATGTATGACATAGATGGATGGATGAATGGTTGGATGTATGACATAGATGGATGGATGGATGAATGGTTGGATGTATGACATAGATGGGTGGATGGATGAATGGTTGGATGTATGATATAGATGAATGGTTGGATGGATGAATGGTTGGATGTATGACATAGATGAATGGTTGGATGGATGAATGGTTGGATGTATGACATAGATGGATGGATGAATGGATGAATGGTTGGATGGATGACATAGATGGATGGATGAATGGTTGGATGTATGACATAGATGAATGGTTGGATGGATGAATGGTTGGATGTATGACATAGATGGATGGATGACTGGATGAATGGATGAATGGTTGGATGTATGACATAGATG
>NW_005187506.1:1279281-1283557 GCF_000239375.1 Pundamilia nyererei | reverse complement strand
TATGACATAGATGGATGGATGAATGGTTGGACGTATGACATAGATGGATGGATGAATGGATGAATGGTTGGATGTATGACATAGATGGATGGATGGATGGATAAATGGTTGGATGTATGACATAGATGGATGGATGAATGGATGAATGGTTGGATGTATGATATAGATGGATGGATGGATGGATGGATGAATGGTTGGATGTATGACAGATGGATGGATGGATGGATGGATGAATGGTTGGATGTATGACATAGATGGATTGATGGATGGATGAATGGTTGGATGTATGACATAGATGGATGGATGGATGAATGGTTGGATGTATGACATAGATGGATGGACACATCAGAACACGTCTCTGTTCTCCTGATGGACCGGTGCTCAATGGTCCTGCCGAGCTGATCAGTGCTGAATGCATGAAGCATCTGTGGAAACCATCAGCTGTTCTTTTATTGAATAAAGTCTGAGCTCAGTCGAGTAAAAGTCTGAGAATTTTAGGCAAATATTAATCAGATGCCAGTCAAATTTAAACTCCTGGAGGTGTGTGATCTCTTCAGTTTCAGGAAATTCTGTCTTTTCTCCACATCAGTCAAAGTCCTAAAGGAGCAATATATAAATATGATGCCATATATAGACTTCCACAGGCTAATGCCAGGTTACATTATTACCACAGTATTTTTGGCATGAAATATGAACATAAGGAACAGAATCACAAGTGTCAAAGCTGCTCAATTAGCTGTGCTGGGGAATCCAGAAGTGCTTTAACACTAAAGGCAACATCTACAGATTCACCCCAATTATTCTGTGATTGTCTCAGCCTGCCTCTTCTTATATAAGTCTCATTTCCAGCTTGCTTGTATTCCACGGGAGAGAGCGTTGGCCTGGAAGCAACCTCTCCGTCTGTCTGAGTCAGCAAAGGCTTCAGTTCTGTGTGTTAAAGCAACTTTACCTGGGTTTGATCTTCCCCGCATCCCACATGCTGAAGTCGTTAAGTGGAAATACTAGTTAACATTCATGTGCTCGGTTTGAGCGCGCCGGTTTCTTCAGGGCTGAGTGGCAGCCTCGCAGGATGCTGTAAATGGAAAGGAGGAGAGGAAAAGTCATGAGAGAGAACAAAAAGAACTGAAAGAAAATGGATAGAGGAGACGGAGGCTGACAGAGGAAAGAGAGCAGCGAATGAAAGATAAAAAAATAAGCGGAAATTTGACACTACATGTGTGAATAAGAGAGAGGCGGAGCATGGGGAGAGGCAAATAAGGCCTTGAAGCAAGGGCACAGCTGAAAGTGAGCCAGTTTTGAAAGAAACAGACAAAGTGAATGATCAGTGAAAAAATAGCAATCGTTTTTTGTAGGAGGAAAGGAGTGAAAGCAGGAAGAAGAGGGAAAGGAGCATGATGATAATGTGAGAGAGGGAAGAAAAACAAAAAACCAGATGGATGAAGAGAGATGTGGGAAGGTAAGAGATGAAAAACATGGGGAGAACAGAAGATGTAGATATTACATGAGGCTGCGATGACATGATGAAATAACAAAAGTGCACCAGAGAGACAAGGACACGAAGAGAGGGTGCTGCAAAGCGAAGAGGACACGAGTCAGAGGAATCCTTTATCTGGATGAAGGGAACAAACAATGAGAATCGGAGGAAACGTGGCAGACAAGGAGCAGGATAAAAAGAGAGGATGAGAAGAGACGAAGAACAGTCGAGGGCGCCGAAACCGTACCGACGCCAAGACGAAACGCATACGAGGACTTAAAGAGAACACCGAACTGGAAAGAGCAAAGGTGACACCAAGAAATGAGAGGTCAGCAGACGGGTGTGTGGTCAGGTCCAGCAGAAGGTCCTAATCAGCAGATTCACCGGGGATTAGCCTGAGCCCAAAAGCCCTCCTGTGACCAAAGAGCTTCTGTTAAAGTCTTAAACCTCTGACAGATAAAAGGAGGTAGTGAGAGAGTGCTGCTGTTTATTACTGGCTTCCACTTCATTTTTCAAAAACATTCACATTTGATTGTGCCAGTGTTAGCTGAGAAGTAACATCTGTGGGTCTATCACTGTTATTTTAGGTGGAGGTGAGCAGATCGATCCAAGTATCACTTTGATCAGTGCTTTGTTATCATCCTCCAGGTTCAGTTTGTAGTCCACCAACTGAGTTACAATGTGTTCAAAGTTTGCAGATGGATGACGAGTTGTCTCATAAATCACGACACCTTCAAAGTATCTGTATCGGCAGCACTGACCCTGTATTTATTGGGCATCGGATCAATACCAACACTTGCAGTATCCACAGCACTCATCTCAGGGTCTTAAAACACACGAAGAAGACTGCTGTTATGAACTGAAGCTATGTGAATGAAACTTGAGGGCGAAGGTAAGATTGATCGCTCTCGTGGTCTTTGTTGGGTTTTCTTTTGTTCTTCCTTCCCCCGTGTTCAGTTTGCCTCACTCGATTAGTCCGTGTGTGCTCGAGTTATTTACAATGTGCATAACAGATCCCGCCTGAGAAGCGTAGAGCTCCGCGGCGCCGGAGAGGAAGATGGACGTGAGAGATTACGGCTTGATTTCTGTCATTCTGTCAACCCTCCATTATCAGCGTTTCTCCAACTGGACATCAATTATTCAGCAGGGTATCAGGTGGCCTACTTACCCCTGACTGACACACACACACACACACACACACACACACACACACACACACACACACACACACACACACACACACACACACACTCTTTAGGTCAAAAGGAGGCAGACACATGTCATCAGCTGTGTGCACTTAAACACAAGGAGAGAAACATTAGCATTCACACACATACAAGTTCAAAAAGCAAACCCGAGCACATGAAGTGCAGCTCTGCACAAACAGCAACATAAAACACATTCACAGATGAAAGTGAATGTAAATAAAGTGCAGCACACACACATTCACACACTGCTGCCTTCGTGTCTGAGGAAACCTCGGAGGATCTGACACGGTGTTGGTGAGGAGGAGAAATGAACTGTATTCAGCAGCTAATGATGAAAGTTTATTTTACAAGAAGCTTTATTTTTCTAAGAGCTGCAGCTGGTTTTCATGCTGCTCAGTCTCATTCTGCCTCTCGTTTCCACTGATCATGCTTTAAAGCTTCTTCTACAGGTGCGCTCTCCGTCACCTCATTTAGTCTATTTTAATACTATTTTCTAGATGTTTTCTCCAGAAAAACATTCACTCAAAATTCAGTCGTAACAGCAAAAGACCAGAACGGCGAGCCCTGGGCTCAGCGGGTAACCCACTTTGGGGACGAGGACACTTTTCTGGTGTGAGGCCTGCAAATGTTGTGCTATTAGAGCTATGTTTTCGTCTTTCACACAATGCCACGGAAAAGAAAAGGTCAGGGAGGAAAATGGCATCTCTACGATCATTCTTACACTCAGAGTCACTCCGGGGTTCAGTCTGCTGCACGTGAATGCAGAGAAACTATTTTAAAGTCTGCTCCTTTTACCTTTTTCATGTTAAGTTTCATATCTTTGAAGCTTGCCTAAACCCTGCAGGGATTTCTTTCGTCGTTGGGCCTAACAGGGCTTCCAGCACAACGTGGACACGTTTAACCAGATCAGCTGAGTCTGCAACAACCCAGGCAGACATCTTTAAACTAAATAATGATTATACTCATAATAATAATATAATGTTATTATGTATAGCCGTCACATAAAATAAAAAGTCCTCACATAATTGATTAATATCCCCCAGACACCATGTGACCCAACACACAGGTGTGGTCTGTCATCTTCATTTCCTTGTTGGCTGGCTGTATATTTATGTGCTGTTGTGTTACCACCATGGATTTGTCTACATTCGTACCACTTTCTCTTGTTTTTGCCCCGCAGCCATGCAAGGCTTACGTAGTATCGTCATCACTCCTTTAGCTGTGTGACGGCTGGTGTGGATGCCCGAGTTTGTGAAAGTGACACCACAGGTGTATCTGCTAAAGATCTGGATGAGTTTATATCACATTGACCTCAACCTTGACCTCTTGTGAATGTGCTAACTTGAGTACAAAGCGACGTAGGATGTTGAAAGTGATACCAGAGGTGTATCTACAGCAAGGCACCATTATTTTGCTAAAATATGTGTTAACAGACCTCTCTGCATTGAATCATATCTGTTATTAATCTCTGTCTCTCTTCCACAGCATGTCTTTATCCTGTCTTCCTTCTCTCTCCCCAACCAATCACAGCAGATGGCCCCGCCCCTCCCTGAGCCTGGTTCTGCTGGAGGTTTCTTCCTGTTAAAAGGGAGTT
>NW_005187506.1:1274337-1276186 GCF_000239375.1 Pundamilia nyererei | reverse complement strand
CTGAGAATTTTCTTAGAATTTGGCCGCTAGGAGCCACTTTTTGCACAAAGATTCTTTAGGGATACGGGCCCAGAAATGAAACGTCTCTGCTCTTCACTCCATCTGTGACTTCAGTAAGTTCTTTATTTCCTGTCACACATGTCCTGTTCCAGGGGAGGACCTTCATATTAAACATAGACAAAGTTTCAAATAATGAGGTCAGTCGATGTCCAAGTAATGCCTGTGAACCTAGAGCTGAGGTGTCTGACCCCGGTGTTCGGTTCCATCCCAAACAACCAGTAAAAGCTAATCTAACAGAGCTTATTTCACACAGATTTAAACTCATGCAAAGCTGCTTTGTAGAGTACAAGAATAAAAATTCAGGAGCTGGAAACAAGAGATCCCCCATGATGTTGATTCCTTGACTGACATTTTGCCGGTAGAGCGACCCTCACCTTCTCACTCAGATGGTTCTCATTCCAGTTTGTGCTGACCAGTGTTGTTCTGTCTTTTTTATTCCCAATGAATGAAACAGGATCGATAATTTAGGTTTGCACGTTTGGTTTGAATTCCAAAAAAACTAACCGAGCTTTTCCTGACCCTGAACGTGCAGACATCTGTATCTCAGATTTAACCAGTAACAAAAGTCTTACTATAGTTCATATAATCATTCACAAAAACATCCTGGAACCAGCATTATGACTGCACGGTGACTTTTACCTTATAATATGTAAACAGGGATATGAAACAAATTAAAACAGCAACGTGCATTAAACCCCCCTCAGGTCTCACTGTTCCTGCTTTCAGATTTCTATATGTTTATATTTAAAGACATTTGCATCATTGTGCATTTCTGATTCTTTGCTCTCTGCAGTATCTTTTGCAGTAATCCTCCATCACCTCTGGTCTGCTGCTTCAGTCAGAGGTCTGCGTACAGCAGCGGAGCCCCGGTGTTTTATGGGAATGCTTAGGGTGAGGCCTGCTGTAAATTTCCATGCGGTGGAACTTTGGCTGGCAGAAACCCTGTCTCTGACACCCAGTTTAATGGTCCAGCGGGCGCATCAACCCCGCTGATCGATCTCAGTCCTTCTTTCTCCATCCTTCTTTAACCTCTGTCATTCATAAGTCATACTGGACTTTATGTCTTAAAGGCACACCGGAGAAATAACCAGCTGACCTCTCCGCTCTTTCTCCTCGGCTGCATTAGTCTTTGTCTTCCTCTGTCCTCGTCCTCACCTTGAAGCTTTACGTCTCTTTCTGCCCTCCACACCTCTTTGCTTTCCTGTTTCGTATTCAGTCACGGGCTCTCTTTAATCCAGAAAACAGGAACTAATCAATAAAACCCACCACTGTAGACTCAGCTCAGGATGAAAACTTGCATTTTCTTGGCACTCCCTTGCTCACGATTGCCAATTCTCACTCTACCTCCTGCCTCCATCCGTCTTTTCCGCCCTCGGCCTTTTGCAGATTCTTTCCAGCCCCTCCCTGTCACCCCGTTTTCAGCCAGCATCTCTTTGTCCTCCTCCCGCTCCCACTCCATTCCGGTAAAGGGGAACATTCCAGCCGAAGCAGGGGCAATAAAGGCCTTGTGTTGGAAAGGCCACTTCAACAAGAGCGAGCATTGTTGAAGTTTCCATTAGCACTTCAGCCGGCTGAAAATACAGACGCCAATAAAAGCCAAGTGGGCAAAGCAGCATTGTGACTGATGCGTGATGAAGTGTCGGTGAAGAGGCCGAGAGGAAAGGATGCAGGCGTTTGGTTAATCGGATTTCTTATTACCATGTCATCGTGTAATTTACCACAATCCTCGTTTCAAACACAGGCTGCATAGTCTGATAGCTGTGCTGATAGGAGGAATTCATTGATGGGA
>NW_005187506.1:1271981-1273157 GCF_000239375.1 Pundamilia nyererei | reverse complement strand
AGTTTAGGTCCAGACACAGCTAGTGACGTCAGACTGAACGACCAGATTGGGACTGTGACTACACAGAGGGAAAACGGACGAGTGTGTGTAGATACACAGCTGGGGGTGTCTGGAAATCAGATACAGGTGGGAGGAATAAGACAGGTGAAACTAACGAGGCCAGGCAGACAATCAAAAAAGAAGGAAAGGAAGAAAATCCATAATATACAAAACTAACAGGAAGATCCAAAAGAACTGTACAATGCACAAACGTACACTTTTATTTCTCATGCTGTTTTAATTTGTTTGTTTATTAACCTTATCTGTATGAAAACAGGTTCTAAACATATAAACAAATATTGATGAAAGTTAAACAGCTGTTCTATTAGAGCCAAGTTTCATCAGTCCTTAAAGTTTCATTATAAACTCTACTTTCATTAATACCAATGAGATGATGCAAAATAACTGAATTTGAAAAACAATGTTCAAAATGTTTGTTGATTGAACACTAAAGTGGGATTGTAATGGTAGTAGTGACTGGCAGTGTTTTAAACACTCAATGTTGCACAAACACATCGAGGAAATGAAGTTTAAATCACTTCTAGAGCAAACGTTTCATATTAAAAATAATTGATTCAAATTCACCTGTAAAATTTGCATTTTTGTAGCATCCCTGGCTGAATGATGGTCTGTTTTACTGATGTGTCACAGTTTTTATTAGAGATGTGGTTCATTGAAACATTTGGTGAAAAAACCAGGAACAAAAAACAAAAACCCAAAATATTACTGCCATAAAATTAAAATATTAAGTACAAACACATATAAAACTCTAACTATTAAGTACTTTCACTGGAAACTAAAAAAGTTACTATATTACCTCAGTGACATACAGCTACACATAAACTGTATTAAACAACATTTTGATTGCACATGTAGCCAAGTACAGGATAGGGTAGGGGAAATTAAAGTAAGATGGAGAGAATGGGCCAATAGCTAGATTCGTAGGAGGGATAGTGAGTTGCGTGGAGAAGAATGACTGGAGCCACAGGTAAAGTTGCTATGAACTGTATTAAACTATTTAGCAACAATTTAACAGCATTTCATGAACAGGAATGAAAACATAAAATAAAATACAGTGACAGCGATAATAATAACAGTCAGAATCCTATCTGAGCTCAGATATGTCAGTCTTGCCGG
>NW_005187506.1:1266029-1270679 GCF_000239375.1 Pundamilia nyererei | reverse complement strand
GTACAGAGCAGGGGAAGGCGGGGCTTGTTCCTTCCTAACCAGTAGGGGTGTTAAATATACTCTTTGGGTTTTATTCTTATATTTATAGTATTTATCTTTTATTATTGATTTCTTTTTGACCAACTCAGTGATTAACAGAGTAATGATAAATCCCAATTAACAATAACATGTTGTAGTGCATTACTGAGTCATGTAAACTCACTGGGTTACACACAACTTTATTACATTAAAGGAAACATTAACAAATCATGTTCCACTGCCCGTGGTACGGCAAAATGCCCACGTAATGAAATAGATAAAATAGAAAATTAAAAAAGGATGTGCAGCAGGTTAGTGCGGTTAAGGATAGAGTTGGAAAAGTGCTCATGGGTGAAGGGAGTGTGAGACGACGGAAAGAGTAATCCTGAATGAAGAAATGAGAGAGGAGGGCGGATGGAAGATAGTCAGTGAACCAGGAAGTGCAGAGGGTTAGTGAGGAGGAAGTGAGAGCAGCTATGATAGGATGGAGTCTGGAATGGTGACTTTACCTGTGGAGGTATGGAGGTGTCTGGGAGAGCAGGCAGTGGATGTTTTGACCAACCTTTTAAAGAAAATCTTTTACGGAGCAAAAAAGCTGAAGATGTGTGAAAGAGTTTGTGACTTAGGCTAAGGAGCAGCTATAAGGACAAGAAGAAACATCTCTGTGGTGGTTTAGGATCAAAATAATCCAAGAAATAGTCGGTGAGCAATCAAAGACTGACATATAGAGCCAGTATGAGCCGTTTTCAGTATTTCTGCTTCATCTTTCCTTTGGCTGAATATTTTTTTAAAGCCTTGCTGGGTCTTATCCACAGTTGAGCTAAGACTCTTTTGTTTGCAGAGACCTTTACTTACATTTAATTTGGAACACATCGTTTCTTCCATTGCAACATAATTTTCTGTCTTATCATATTTTTATATCTTAGCCTGTTTGAACATGTCCTTTATTTCTTGTTTTAGTGCATTTCATGCACTTTGTTACCTTTTTGTTGAATAAATTGCTGCCTGCCGAGTCTCGTGAGCTACGTGGAAGTTATTTCTGTCACTTTTCAGCACATCCTGCGTTTCTGTCACGTCTCACGTGATGCTAGAAAAAGCAAGTGTAAAGAGCCTGCAGGGTTAAAGAGCTAATATATGGGAAAGACACTGATACTGAGAAAAACAGGTTTATCTGTGTGTGTGTGTCATGGAGAGCAAGTGCAGCGTGTGTGTGGGTGCTGTTTGTTTTCGGATTAGTGATTATCCATATAAATTACAGACATCTGTTTAGAGGTGTCAGTGTTTAAGTATGCAGCCTCATGCCTCTCTGGGATGTGTTTGTGCGTGCGTCTGGAGTCGGCAGGGACCATAATGACCTCATTTCCTGCTGAAATATATGCAGGCACAGCTCCACCACATAAACCTCCAAATAAACCTTATAAACTACGGCACAAGGCCTGTTACCTGAATCACGCGCCGACACAATAAACACCATGAGACGGCGCTGAAATACACACAACACCTACAAAATACACCTGCCTGTGCTACTATGGGAAATATATTCTGCAGGTATTGCATGGAACAGATGCGGGTTATATATGAGGAAACTCACACACACACACACACACACACACACACACACACACACACACACACACACACACACACACACACACTCGTTGTCCTTCCAGCTCGCTCGGTAAACGAGGTGATAAAGACGACAGCTGAGACAGGTTGATAGAAGTCGTCTCAGTCACAGCCACTCCTAAAATTTAACAAGACGTTAATAGAAGAGCGTGCCTGCTCTCTCGCTGTCTCTCTCCTCTTACACTGTTTCATACAGTTTATCGAACGTCTCTGTTATCAGCGCGTCACTCAGAGCTCAGGGTGGAAACTGATTTTGCAGCTTCACTTTGTGACGATGCAGCTGCGACGCTTTAATTACACCTGCAGTTAGCTTTAGAAACCGAGCAAGGCCACAAAGTGTGCAGGTGACCTTCATAGCATTACACAGCCACACATGCACACTCGTGAAAAGTCACGTGTAACGTCATCAGTTACATGTGTGGCATCCTGTCGATCCGACACAGATGACTCCAAAAGTCGCCGTTAAACTTCAAACTGTCCGACTTTAAAGCAGAAACTGGTTTAAAGTGCAGAATTAGGGGCGTGGCTTTGACTGACAGGTGGATGGTGACACAGGTGGCTGTAGCAGCTGCTGCTAGAACCTTTTGGAGCATTTTTAGCGACATGGCTGCTGCTGCTCGCTCTATTGTATTTAACAGAGTCTGAGCTGCAGCTTTGGTGAGTGAAACTCTCCCTTTTTGTGTGTTTTTACTTTTACTTAGTGCTAATTTGCAGGTTTCTACGGAGCCTCGCAGGGGACACGGGAGAAAAGTTTTTTGTCTTGCAAAAACGTTTTGCAAGACAAACTCAGGATCTCGCAAAACTTTAGCGAAATCTCGCAAAAGTTGAATTCCAACAATGGCGGCAGCTACTTAGTTGTAATATTACTCTTTCTGGGTCACAAAATACACTTTTAAGATATTTTGAGGCGTGAATGTTGTGTAAACGTCAGATATCTGCTCGGTTTACCAGACATCACATATTTGCAAAAGTGCTCCGACGTTTTTGGAGATCTGACACCCGCCATCTCGAAGCTAACGGGAGGTCGAGACCTACTACAGCCGGGAGGAACACCGCTTTCCCGGCACATCGTGCCTCGACCTCCCGGTCAGCTTCGAGCTCGCGGCTAAAACTTTTGTGAGATCCTGAGTTTGTTTTGCGAGATCTCGCAAAAGTCCGTCTTAATTTTTTTTTCTCCCATGTCCCCTGCGGGGCTCCGTAGGTTTCTGTGTCTGTGCTTTGCACCTGTACAGTTTCTGAACGTAGTGTGCAAACCATGTTAGTGGGTCTTAGCTCACAGCCTAGCGTTGCAGCCTGGTAGGTGGCAGCCATAGTCTTAAAAGGACAGTGGACGTTTAGACCAACCTGTTAAAGAAAATCTTTTATGGAGCAAAAAAGCTGAAGAAAAGCTGCACTTTTCTGTAACTGAGGGTCTTTTCCTGCTCTAGAAATACAAAAGGCAACACAAGTGTTGAGTTTAGAGTATTCATGTGACCTTATCTAACCTTTTGATCATTTTACTGCATTATTTTCTTCTTTGTCTCAGCCGTGAGGAAATATTAGAACCTTTAGATCATGTATGATCATCTCTGCCTGCAGAGCAGCGCTGCCACTAATAAATGGTAGGTCTAAAAAAAAAAACCCATGCACTTTGCACCTATGACTGCAGTGTGTCTCCATCTTTGTATTTTCTTTACCTTCACGTATCCCCTGCTTTCCTCTGACATCTGTTCATCCATCTACCGCCTCCCTCCGATTCTCTGCCCTTTCCCTTTTATAACCTCTTTCTCTCCCGTCTCCTGTAGCCTGTCATTAAATGTAATTTGTCTTGTGGTGGGTCTGATGTGCAGAGGGCCAGGCAGGAGGTGAGACTGCTGTTTAAAGCACTTACTTCCACCAGAAGGGCTCTCATTGCCCTTCGCAAGAAAATAACCCCAACAGAGAGAGTGCGGTGCCGCTGCACTCATTTAAGAAAGTCGACTTTTTAACATATTCAAGAAAGAAACACATCATCCCAGTAATGAATAGTTATGTGTCCCTAACTATGAATATTTATTAACTATTAACTAAATTGCTAGATTAAGGCAGGAAAAGATTTTCATTTTCTCCAAAAAGCGTGTTTTCTTGCTGCCACTTGGGGCTGCTGAGGTGTAATCTGAAGAAAAATATGATTACGCCACTTACGGCTGAAGAAGTTTATCTGGATTTGTTTGCAGTGTGGAGGCTGGCTCAGCATGTTGCAGAACAGCAGCAGGAGTACGCCGGGTTGCATCACATTGTTTCCTGAGTTGCATCATTAATTAATTTGGTTTTGGTAAACAAGAAGTGGAGCTGTGAATGTTTAAGTGGTGCTGCGCGTGCTGCTGCTTGTTTGTGAGCGTCCTGAGAGCTGGACGCTGTGCGTGATCCAAAGTAGATGTGGAGCGTGGTGGTGCAGAGCAGCGCCGTGATTAAAAATCTGCTTCTGAAATTTTCAGTCGGATGGGCGTCGCGTGTCATTTTAAAAAAATGCTATTTCATCAAAGTTTATAGGTAAAGTTGGCAGGTGTGCTGCAACAGATGTGGGGGGATAAGAATTGCAAGTATGAATTTAAATGAAGAGAATCAAATAATCTGAAAAGTAAAGATTAAAGGTGAAAATCCTTCTCCACTGTTAAAACCTCCCAAATCTTTGATCTTTGGGCTGAAGGAAGAACAACACTCGGTGTATAAAAATGCTCAATCAACAATCCCTTTATTCCATACAACTCTGATTATTTCATACAACACTTTTGAGCATTAACCATCCAGACGGGAGATGAGCGCGGGAGGGTGTCCGCCAGATCTCGAAGTGTCTGACCGTTTCTCACATTCTTATAGCTTCAGCTAGGGCTGTGCGATATGACCAAAATCTCATATCCCGATATAAGAATTCTATCGTCCCGATAACGATATAAATCACAAAAATGAAACATTTTCTGTAAATTCTGTGAATCTCGGGCAGCTCGACTTGCGTGAAGTGTTTCCAGCTGGAGTCGAGTGTTTTAG
>NW_005187506.1:1264448-1265509 GCF_000239375.1 Pundamilia nyererei | reverse complement strand
CTCTTACGGCGCCTGAGCTATGACCTCGGCTCCCTGTGCAGGATGTTCTGTTCTTTTCTAATCAGACAAATAAGGCCATGACTCTCTGAAAACAGTATTTTTTATAAATCAGCAGTATCATGCATCATAAAACAATATCATTCACCCACAATAAATCAGAAGTCTAATGTACTACAAATCAGTCTCTAATCTAATAGTATACTTCAGGAGTATAATGCAACCTAAACATAATAATTTCACAATCTTTAATTAGAGGTATAACGTGGCATAAGATAATATAATAATCTTACACCATCTGATCCAAACTAGGAAGAGCAACTGATCATTTTCACATTTTCCATATTATGCTCATTATAAAAAAGAAACTCTCAGTTTTCTCAAAAGGTTTTTAAAGGTTTTAATTACTAATTAGCACGATGACAACAGATGCATCATGGCAACAATAACCCACCATCATGGGCGCAGAAGCTCAGAGCAGCCAGCCATCCAAGCCTCCAAACACAGGTCACAGATTTGTAGCTGAGCCACAGAGGCTGTTTTTATTTGTGCTATTAATGCATAAGAAAGGAGACTGATGCTGGAAGAAGCTCCATCACAGCTCACATCAACAGCACTTTAAAATAAGATTTAAGATTTAATGAGACTGCAAAAACAAACTATTAGGAGTGAGTCATTCAAACACATTTGTAATTTTAATAATAGTCTGTATTCGAGACAACAGACGCGACAGCTTTGGAAATAATCACCGCTCCTTGAGATTCACTCGCGACAGCTCTGAGAATATGATTGAACAACAGCGAACGAGTTTTCGATCTTTCAGTCTGGAAAATTAAACATTATTTTGCTCGCTCTGAATTTCAAAGATCCTTATATTTAACATGAAAGCACCCTGAAAATGACCCCAGATGGGACGTTCTCTGGAGCGCACATCAAAGATTAGTAATAATTAAACCTTCTCTAAAGCAAACACTGTTTTCATTTTTCAGTGTGAGCAGCTTTCATACATGTGAGATTCTCTATGAAAACATCTGTGAGCGATATCACTGCTTCTGGGGGCGCTC
>NW_005187506.1:1249275-1258852 GCF_000239375.1 Pundamilia nyererei | reverse complement strand
AATTACAGTCGTCCAGCCTGGAAGTAATAAATGCATGAACTAGTTTTTCAGCGTCACTCTGAGACAGGATATTTCTAACTTTAGAGATGTTGCACAAATGGAAGTTCCTCAGTACATGTTGGAAACACTACTGCGGATCTGCAGCTTCATCCAGCAGCAACTTACTGTGAGGACAGGAAGAGGGTTTTCTGGTGAGGACACTGTGTAAAAAATTGAAAAAGCACGTGCTTTGTCACGGTAGACAGCTGTTAGCCTGTCTGCTTCAGTGTGTAGTATCGATTGTTCATGTGTGGATGTGCTTATACGAGTCCCCTGATTGAGCTGGGAGAGTAAACCACCCGGCAGCATCCAAACACATCATTAGTGCTGCTCACGACCTGATGTTTCCAGGCAGGGCCAATGTGTCTGTCCTGCAGACGGGCTCTTTTATGAAATAAACAGTCCGGCTCGGTCAAAGGTCAGCTCAGCTGACTTCTTTATTTTAATCTGCAGCAGTTTGCAGCAGATCTCCAGCCTCAGCATTTACGAGACAGGAGCTGAAATATTATTTACAACTTGATCTCACTGGCTGGTTTCAGCTGATCCTCTGAGCCTTCTCTTCATCAGTAAAGTAACTTTAAATACACACTTCAAAAAACATCTGTTAAAGTTTAAAATTTAAATTTAGAGTACAGGAGACTCTGAGTCTAGTTTGAACTTGTACAATGAAGAAAATATTTCTGCATCACCAATCAGATTGAAGCTAAGCGACTGTTCGATGTTAGCTTGTTTGTGTGCAGTTGTTCCCTTTCATGATGAATTTGATCATTTTATCCGAGGCCTGCTCACCTAAATCAGTCTGCAGCCTTTGTTCACCTGTTAGTTATATGGCAGAGCCTCCAGCAGACCTGCTGACGGAGCTGCGCTGTGATGGAGGGAAACACAGACACAGTCGGATGTTATTCTGAGAAAAGTCGGATCATGGCTGGACTGCAGGTTTTTGCTGGGGCAGTTCATGGAGCTCTAAAGAAGAAAAAGACGATCAGTTGAATCCAAAGTACCAGAAGTGAAAAATATCCATCTAGTTTTCTTCTCCGAGATAGAAAAGCAGGTTTATCATAAGACTGATCTGCAAACGTCCTGTCAGGTTTTCTCACAGCGCTATCAGAGAAGTCATTCTCATCTCCAGCGCTTCTGTCAGACACGTGCACACACACTCGAGCCATGGATGCGGAGATACGACCGCCCTCCATCTCACAGGTTGGTGCTGGAGTATATGACATGTTTATCAGCTGAGAGGACTTTTTTTGTCCTGTATTTTGGTTTCGCCTGCATTACAGAGACTCAATGAGGGAGTGGGGAGTCTACTAAATGGTCTATCAGTGTTGGTTCCCAGTTTCTCCAGTCTGCATGTTATCCAAATATGTTTGGACAAGACGCTGAGCCCCGCCCGTGTGACAGGTAAAAGTGTCAAGGCTGACTGGACGGACTCAGAGATGAAGTCCAAAGATGGTTTAATGAGCAACACCAAGTGAACTATTTGCAAATGAGGGGAAGGTCAGGGGCTCCAGGGATCCACAGGAAGGTGGAGAGATGGACACCACGCTCCACATCGTCCACACACTCGCTCTGTTACAGTCACACCACACCAAACACGCTCAGAGGAACAAGGACGGGTCCAGGGAAGCTACATACACAAACAGACGAGGAGATGAAAACACAGGAGAAGGTTAGAGCCGGTCTGCACTGACGTCAGCTGTACAACGATCCAGCGATGAGAAGCTCTCAGCCACCGCCTTGAATAGTGGCCGTGAGAAGCAGGATAACGAGTTGCAGGTGAGTGATTGAGCCCACAGTGAGCTCCGCCCACAGAGAGCAAAACAAAATCAACTAACACATGTGGCCCACCTGAGCCGACCGGGTAGAGATGGGGACTGTGACAAAAGCACATTTAAAGCTGAGGAATAAAGTGCTCTTTGAATACGAATGTTTTAATGGAAACATCAGAAATATTAGGATTGAAATATCGTTAATATGCACTCCTCAGTTTCACTTGCTGACCAGCACACACGCTGTGAGGCTTGGCTTCAAATAAAAACGCTGCATTTAAACATGATGCCAAAGATTTGCAGATTTGAGAAAGAGCTCCAGGAAAAGTAGCATCTCTAAAACACCAAAACACACTAAAGGCTTCCATGTTAGAGATTAGTGGCAGAAAGAGACTGAGAGAAGGAAGTAAGGTGTGTAAATACCACCAGGTGAGAGAGCCTGCCTAAAGCAGGAGCAGCACCTCGTCCTTCTGAGGACCAGAGTCGCCCTCTGGTTTGAGTCTTCACGCAGAAACATTGAAATGACTCCACATTAAGCATGTTTAATCTTTACATTTCAGCTCATGTAACTCCACACTGCACTCCACCTTGCTTCACCCTCCTGAAATTCTGTCCTGTCATTCCTCTGAGCCCATCCAAAGGCTGCCTGTGGCTGCTCGTATTGAACTCTGCCGCTGATGTACGAGGCTGCTAATGGAGCGGCGTTTCCGAGCCTCCGGGCATTAGACCGGCCCCTTAAACACTGCCAGCCACTTCACCATTTCTGCAACCGTGTTATCGTCAGACAGCAGTCACAGCCAAATTATTCATCAAACATATTAATAGAATGCAACTAACGCCGGGCAAGAGATAAAATCCCATTTTTCTTATCAGGCATTGAGCTAAACGGGATAAAATAAGCAAAGAGTTCAAAAATGGAGGTTACTTCACACACCTGTGTTCTTTTAAATCGCACTAAAAACACATTTGATTAAAACTGATTTAAAATGAAAACGTCCTGGCGTATTCTACTTTAATATTACACAACAGAAGCATGTGCACATTTTAAATAACCCTTAAAACACATTGTTTTGTATGCATGTTTTTAACTCATGGTCTATTCAGCGTTGGTCTGCAGACAGCCTTTCAGCCTCCTGTACTGTAATTTATGTCTTTGTGCATAGATTTGTATTTGTATGTGATCTAAATGAATGAATAATATCAACATGGATCAGATAATCTTCCATAAAGTTGTTATGAGGGGGGAATTAATCGATCTGACATCCTCGTGTTGTTCCCTCGTCATCATAAATAATGTTGTTCCAGGTTCAGCATTGCAAGTGACCAATGACCTTCTCCTGACGTCATCCGCGACCTCGAAAAAAGCAAACGCCTTCAAAAAATCTACTTCCCTTACGTGAAGAGAAACCGCCTCTGCAAGGACAATATGTATAATGCTTACCGTTTATTAAAGGAAAGTATCCTGAAATGCAAAGAATTCAAGGTCCTGGATGGGCGGACAGAAGCGGTTTCTCTTCTCGCAAGTGAAGTCAATGTCATTGGTCACTTGCAGTGTTGACCCTGGAACAACATTTATTACGATGATGTGGGAACACCGACACGAGGATATCAGATCATCTGTTATCTACACTGTAGAGGTCAAAACCGTTTTTGCATCAGGCTGTAAACGTTTTTATTGGGAGCTGACTCACTGCTGGAGCCTCTAGTGGACGTTAGAGGAACTGCAGGCTGTGTTGATCTTATGACAGTGAACACAGCCAGGCATTATTATTGTTGTACAAGCTGCAATCATGCAATTTATCACTAAATGAATTTGATATATCGCTGAGGCCACTGCTGACTGTGTGTTGCTGGTGCGTTAGAAGAATACAAATAAATAAAAGGAGACAAATAAATTATGGGGGGAACATATTTGGTTCTATTTAGAGGTTTTACAAATTTTGTGCTTGACTCGGTTTTTATTTTTTGTTTGGTTAATCTTGATTTTTCCAGCACTTACCCAGTGACTCAGTCCATTCAGCTTCCTTTTAATTACTTTGGACCGTTTTGTAACTCTTCCTAAGGTTGCCCGCCCATCACAGGCCTACAGAGCCTCACACAAAAGTTCATGTTCATGTCACATTTAGGATTACCAGCGCACCAGGTGTGAACGTCTGTGAGGACTCCTTTGTAAAATGAAGGTTTGAGTCATCGTGTTTTTCTTTGTTTTGGTCCGTTAGACGATTTTTTAAATCTAAATTCTCCATTTTCGGTTGCAGTATTAAAAACATCACCTGTCTCCTCTGACTCATGGTGTTATTCTCCATGCTCTCTGTGCTCTTAACATGAAATGAAATGTTTTCCACTTCAGTGCTTGGCTCTATTTATCTTCACGTGTGCACCTCCGTCTAGTCTAACTCCATATTTTCGGTTCCTCCTGCATTTGTGCCTGTGGCACTTTGGGTTATAGTGATGTTTTAGTAATTGAAAGAGACTGAGCTCAGTGCACATCACTGTGGGTAAGAACTGTGGAAATGCCAAACATATGCATGGCAACACTTGAGCTGCTGGAGGTTTGAATGCAAAGGTTGGCTTCGGAGCACACGCACCATTAAAGTTTTATGAGCACTTTGCACTATAGTACACCCAGGTGGAAGAGCAGTCAAAGATTTAGTCGAGGCTTTTTCATTATTTGTGGTATTTTTAGTCGTCTTCTCCTGAGAAAAAACACATGCAGCAAATAACAAGAAAACAGATGAATTAAAATCAGGCTTTTATATCTTTAGAGCATCCACTGCCTGCTTTGATAGCACTCCTGGGTTCTCTCAGCAGGTCCATCAGGTGCCTCCTCTCGATGTGGTCACTTTGTAGGAACGCCACAGGTCAGGTTCTCGGTCATGGAGGACTAGAAGGTTTCTTTAGCCTTGCAGCCTGACGGTCTTCAGCTGCAGCTTGGGTTCCCGTGGAGACCCAGCTTTCATGATCACAGTGCGCCCGTCGATTGACATTATATCTCTGATGTTGTTACGTCTGCTCCGTGGTGCGAATCACATGTAGTGACAGGTAGTCTCAAGCATACCTGTAACAGGGGTTCAAATGTTCAATTTGAGCTTCATCACACGAAGTTCTGACTGTTGAATGTTGTATGCAAACAATCTTAGCAATGTACAGCAACTGAACACAAACCTGAAACAGCTGATTGCCTCACCTGTATTTAGGAAAACAAATCGAGAGGAAAAATGTCCTTCTGGGGACGGATGTGTTCCCGTCGGCTCATCACAGCAGTTATATCCTCCCAGCACTGGAGCTGACTGCAAAGCAAAGTGAATGAGAGCTGTGGATCTCAGAAAAGGATGGAGAGTCAACTCCATGTTCAGGGGAGGTTTCTGCATCAAGTGGAGGATGCTGTACTGAGGGTGAAGGTGAATCTGCATTCGGAACCTCACCTATGGCTATGAACCATGTTTAGTTGGCTCATGCAATGAGCAGAAAGCTGATTGTGTGTGCAGCAGAGCTTCCTGTGAAGGGCTCATGAGCTCAGCCATTCAGGGACCTCAGAGAAGAGCTGCTGCAGCTCCACAGACAATGGTGAAAAACTTGAAAAACGTCATCCTTTCCCTAAACAAGGGCCTCCTCTGCACCTGTGACAGGAGTCACGGCTGTCGATGATCACGTGCTTCAGCCTCGCACGTCCGCCAGACCCTCCTGACATCAGGTAAAAAGATCTCAACATCGGATCAGAGACAACCTCATCGACAAAACATGCGAGTGTGGAGGATCGATTTTAAATAAATCATACATCAAACGCAGTGAAAGCGGTTGGAGAGTACAAGGATTTTTGGGATGGAAGTGAGTGATTGGTACAAATGTGAGCCTAGGAGAGAAGCAGCACAAATCGCAGATACGAGTTTACATGAGACCTCCATGGTGAGCTGTGATCTTTACAGACGAAGGATAAAAAGACAGAAGAGATGGGAAAACATCAAGTGTATCAGCTGGCAGGGTGAATGCAGAGCTCAGACGCCTGCAGTCAATTTCCCCTCTCGTCTCCTCGAACTGCCTTTAACACGAATAAGACGGAACGCCCCGGCACAGAAAATTACAGCAAACGGCAACAACTCTAATATTCGTTTCACACCTTCACTCTAATTTTCAGCTTCTTGCAATCAATAGGCGTTACCCTGCCACATGCAGTGTGCTCTTACCCCACGTGCTCCTGGCAAACAGAATAATATGCAAATAGTACAAAGAGAGACAACAAGAGTGCAATTATCAAAGCTCGATTACTGAGGAGTTGCGAAGATAGGTTTGTCTGCAGCAGATAATGTGATGTCTGAAAGAATTTACAGGAGCAAAATTATACACGAGGAGGAAAACAGACAAAACCCAATTCCATCAAAGCCAAACGCTGTTTTGTTTAGTCGAGGCCTTTAGTAACGGAGGAGAGGAGGAGATGAAATGCGGCGGCATGAGGCGAGATAAAGATAGGCGAGGAGAGGGAGTGGAGACAGGAGAGGGCAGGTGTAAAATACTACCATTCTTTATACTGTGTGTAGTGGAAAGGATAGCTGAGGGAAGGGCGAGACACTTTGATGGATAGACGAATTGAGCAGCAAATGGATGTGCGCAGGAAGGGGACGCGGGAGGGAGGGAGGGGAGGAAAGGTGAAGTAAGGTGAGGAGAGGAGGAGGAGGAGAGGAGGGAGAGGTGAGATTAGCAAAGACAGCAGAGATATGAGGCAGGTAGCTGAGCTCAGAGGGAACAGAGAGGGAGCAGTGATCAGTCAGGGGAAGTAACCACATGCAGACTCTTTACTCTATTACATGCATTTGATGGTCGTAGTTACTAGTTACTTTGAAGATTATTTGAATGCACAAAAGATTATTACCAAAAACATGTACATTATTTAAATTATTACATTTTACATGAACATCCTTTTCGGACAGTATAATAAAGGTGAGGACCCAACTGCAGACACCAGGTTCATTTTTTAATAATGTCACATGATTAAGATAAAACCCAAGATAAAGCCAAAAGTCAGGATTCAAAGACCCCAAAACGGGCATCAGGGAACAAGAGAGGGAACCGAATATTCAGACTGAATGCAGCTCTGTGAAAAAGTATTTACCCCCGTCCTGATTTCTCCGTTTCTTTGTGAACGGGAGCCAAAGAATGAATTCACGGGGACGTTGAAGCACCGTCAGCGGGATCAGGAGGCACAGAGTCAAAAGAACATCAGCTTTCTTTCTCTTAATCAAAGGCACGCTGTAACGGTAGCAACGCTGCTGGGAATTCCAGATGGATCCTCAGATCCTCCCAGGCCAGACGAGATAAATTATAAATGCAATAAATTATTCAAAATTAAATCAGTGGTTCTCAGTGCTTTCGGCCTGTGACTGCTTACAAACCGCCATGTCTCATGGGGCCCTCTGTCACATTTAAAAGCCTGCTACGTTCTCCAGAACCCTTCAAAAATCATCCAGTTGTTTAATTAAAATGAATGCTGCCAGCCCAAAACAGTCAAATTATCATATTTTACAAAAATGAACAGCTAATTATGTCACACTGGACCGAACACTGGTTAGTTATATGAAGTAGGTAAAACTAGCTCCACCTCCTCAGGTTACAGCTGCATAAGCTTTACAGCAACAGGTATTCCATATAGAATGATCTAATCGTCACATTTATGCATTTATGTGCATTATTTCTGTCAGGGCTCTGTGTGCGGGCAGGCGGAGAGGAGGATCCAAGCGCAGGACTCAGACACTGAACTGTAACTCAAAACTTCAGCTTTATTACTGGCATAAAACAAAACATAAACTGAGCAATGAACGTGAAACATTAAAACACATAATCTGAGGTACGACGCAACACTGGGTTGAGGAAAACACAGGGCTTAAATACACAGGGTAGTGATGAGGGAATGGGCAACAGAAGGGAGACACCGCTGGGAGAGATCAGGGCTAACGAGACGGGGGAACCAAGCTGCACACACTAACATAAGACAAAGACTTTCACAATAAAACAGGAAACATGAACCACAACTCAGAGACACGGACTCAACACAGAGAGACAGAAATTGACACATGGGACGGAATTATAAGTGAAACCACAATTCCTAAAACATGGATATCAGAAACATGAAACTATTAATAATAATCATCATCTTCATCATAACAAGAGAATGAGAAAACAATCCAAAACACCAAGATAACTGAAACACAAAGTATCAGAGAGACATAAAGAATAATCCATGATGCAAAAGTAAACCAAAACATAATAAACTCAAAATACTGGGTCCAACGGACCCAGAACCGTGACAGTTTCAGCCTGAAGCTTTTCACCTGAGTGTGTGAGATGAAGCACTTCTACCACGCCAAGCTTAGTATCTTCCATGGCTGGGCTACTGCTACTGCTACTACTGCCCGTCACCCCTTCCAGGGTATAGCAGTGCACTGCACCCGAAAACCCTTCAAACCCGTAACGCGCCCTTTAAACAAGCATTTGAAGAGATTGGCTTTGTGGGTCGAGGTGGGAGATAAAATGTATTCTGGGGAGATTTTTATGAAACCTGGTTTTCAAACCGACATGGACATTCAGCAGGATGGACAAAAATGGAAATAAAAAGAGGTTAAAACCTGCAAAGGAGAGGTTTGCCTGCAGCGGGGTAAAAACCGAGCTCGCCTGCAGTACTTTTAAAAAGAAATTGTTAAATGACTCATTTTAAAAATGCACACTCTAACAGCAGCTTCAGCTGCAGATAAAATGCTCGGTGACGTCCTCTTTGGAACGATGATGCTAGTATCGTGCGGTGTAGTACTCTCTTTATCATGCTAATATCCATTTTCTGTATACTTTTCTTCTCTTATCACTTAATTTGCTTTTCAATAAATTCACCTTATCGCTCTCGTTTTATGATTAGGTTCAGCTGTAGTATTTATTACTCGGTTGTAGTTTGTATTTCTGTGTGGTCATGTTTGAGCTCTGGATGAATCAAACTCTGTTATCAACATTATCGCTTTCAGCTGTTTAAACCTAATTACCTGCAGACTCGTCTGTGAGTCTGACTTTCAGATCAGCTGCTCAGTGCAATGACAGATTACCGCGTAGCTCGTTATGATGATGGTTGCAGCTCATTTCAGATCCGTCCTCCTCAGCCTGTCTCTGTGGCTGAGCACATCCTCTTTTCAGCCACAGCCTCGCCATCACAGGTGAGGGTTTGACTGTAAACAGAGTGTTCAGGTGAAAAATTGCCTTCCACCTCAGCTCTCCGTTCAACGTCCAGTACACATTAACGCAGACGTAGCACCAGTGCACCTTCCCATCTCATAGTTTGGCCTTCCCTTCACTCATGAACGAGAACTTGAAATATGTGAATATCTGCTGTCCATTCATTTCATAGTGTGTCCTATTGTGTCTTTGTTACTGTAAGAGCCAGATTTAGAAGAGAGAAAGCAGACAGGATGGTCCAGGTGTGAAATCCAGCTGAGATATAACTTCATGTGATGTGCTTTCAAAGAACAGCAGAGGTAGGAGAGGAGGCAGGCTGATGACTGATGAATGGTGAAATGAACGAATGCAGGGAGGACAGACAGATGCATAAATGACAAAAAGATTAATCTGTGTCACATGACGTGATGGATTAATGGATACAGGGAGGCGAGGGAGGACAGGTAGACAAGGACGCTGCTGCAGATAAGATGGAAACAAGTTCAAGTTCCACACACACACACACACACACACACACACACACACACACACACACACACACACACACACACACACACACA
>NW_005187506.1:1247454-1248457 GCF_000239375.1 Pundamilia nyererei | reverse complement strand
GTATTTTTAAGTGGGATTTATTCTGATTCTATTTTTTTTTTTTTTTTGATGGGGGGGGGGGGGGGTACAGCAACTACAGCAACTTTTAATGATCCCCAGTTCAAAGTAATCCTTATTTTCCACCAATAGGGCCTGGGTAAGAAACCCCTCCCACTTTATTTTCAACTTTCTTCTGATTGGCTGTTGGCCATAACTCATTAACTGACCAATCAGGGCACACATTACATCATTAGCAGAGCGAGTCAGTTTAATTTTGTTCAGAAGGTGTTATTTTTTACTACTTTCTACATTGTAGATAAAAACTGAAGACCTCAAATATATGAAGCAAGATATATGAAATTATGTAGCAAAGAAAAACTGATAAATCACTCTACTTTTTCTATTTTAAAGAATATTTTAGATTCCTGAAAGTACCCACCCTTTGCTTTGGTGACAGCGCTGCAGACCCTTGGCATTCTCTCAATGAGTTCATGATGTCGTCACCTGAAATGGTTTCACCTCACAGGTGTGCCTGTCAGGGTTCATTGGTGGAGCTTCTTGCCTTCTTAATGGGGTTGGGACCATCAGTTGGGGCTTTGCTGGTGACACTATTGGGGATTTATTGAAAACTGAAGGCACACTGAACCAGCATGGCTACCACAGCATCCTGCAGCCACATGCCATCATTTATTCTTCAACCGCACAATGACCACAAACACACCTCCAGGCTGTGTGATGACTGTTTGACCAAGAAGGACAGTGATGGACTGCTGCACCAGATGGCCTGGCCTCCACAGTCACCTGATCTAAACCCAATGGAGATGGTTTGGGATGAGATGGAGCGCAGAGTGAAGTTATTCAATTCAGTTTTATTTATATAGCACCAAATCACAACAACAACAGTCGCCTCAAGGCGCTTTATATTGTGCAGTAGATCGTACAATAATACATACAGAGAAAACCCAACAATCATATGACCCCCTATGAGCAGCACTTTGGCAACAGTGGGAAGGAAAAACTCCCT
>NW_005187506.1:1235110-1245535 GCF_000239375.1 Pundamilia nyererei | reverse complement strand
TCCACAGAAGAGGGGCCTGAAAACTGAAGGCTCTGCCTCCCATTCTACTTTTAAATACTCTAGGAACAACAAGTAGGCCTGCAGAGCGAGAGCCAAGTGCTCTGATAAGGTGTGTAATGAGACCAGAGGTTCCATTTACCTCGTTTGCATTTTTATTAATTCATTGATTGATTGGGAATTAAAAACAACATAACAATGAAAACACACATTAGTTGTTATGAATTCTTTATTAGGTTTATTTGATATAGGATTAAATTGACAGCCTCCCATTTTACTTTTAAATACTCTAGCAACTGTTGTGATGGATGGTTGACCCTAGGCATTTAAACTGATATCCACCTTATATCATAGTGGTATAGAATAAGAGCACAGGCTGGGTGTAGCGCGACTTTCGTTGATATACGTCCAACACAATACACAGAAGTCTTGGACTTGTCGTAGCTGGAGTATGACACGATATGAACATTAAAAGTTCGTTAGAGGCCTCAATCACTGCTTTCATATCACACACATAGTATGGACTAATAAGGACCCTCAGTGCTAATCTGAGCTACATGTCACCTTCCCCTTGGATCAGTTTGCCCCTTTGCTGTGGAATACTTCAACTATGACTCACATGAAAGCGCTCAGGCCTCAGTCGAGCCGCCCTGTGTCGGTGCTTCATAAGCATGAGGCTTGTGGAGATCTGCGGCTCACACAGAGGTCCACTTTGGTAATCACCACCCCATCGAGGCTGTTTATCCACCTTAGAAAACATTTCATATTAATCAGTGAGAGGCCTCTTCAGCTGCAAATACGTTCTTCCTGTTTAAGCTTCAAGAGCTTCTTCGTGCTTGATTTACACTTTCCAGTGTGTGTAACGACAAAGACAGAGGCCCTTTATAGTCACAAATATTTGTAATTAATTAACAAATCCAGTCTTCATGAATCCTTTTGTGGGGGAAGATTAGTGTCACAGTCAGCGGATGCAGGCTGTGTGCAACAGAGGAACCAAACGCAGACAAAACGAAGCATGGAACGTAACTAGGTGTTAGCGAAAAATGAGCTGTGGCTGATAAGCAAAACAAAGGACGAGGCAAATCGCTCCAACGCTGAACAAAACATAAACATAAAATAAACATGAAAGACTGAAAGACAGCTGAACACATAAATACACACGAGGGTGACGAAGGAAAAGGAAACACACGGAGAACACAGCTGAGACCAATGAACATGATAACAAGACAGGAGGAAGCAAACTGAACACACTGAACATGGAACGAGAGACTGTCAAAATAAAACAGGAAGCACAGAGAAGCAGACTTGAGACACATGGGTCGTGTCCAAATTCATGGGCTGCATCCTCCTGAGGACCCGGCCTTCGCGGTCTACGTGGGCCGGGTCCTCAGAAGGTCGGGTAGGCCGGAAGTAAACGGCAGTGAAGTTGGACGGTCCAGCCTTCAGATTAGCGTCACCGTTGTCTCGGTGGAGTTTAATAAACTCGGCCGTCTGCTCGTTGCTATCTAAAATATAACAGGACACTGGAGTAAACTCTCGACTGCCTCACACGTCTGTTTAATCAGTTTTCTGTTTGACGTTTATTCAGCTGTGTGAAAACCAAGGAGGAACCCACCCGGGGGATTAATAAAGTTTTATTTGATCTAATCTAAGAACTTTAATCTCAGCCAAACCGATTTACTCACGAACAAACAAAACACTGAAAAAAGCCCAACAATAACATTTGTAGGTTGTCTAAGTGACTTATATATTACGTTTAACCTGAGTAGCAAAAGTCCGCGGTGATCTGAAAATGATGTGCCGGGAGTTGTGCCGTTCTCAGCGACCCTCGAGCTCCCGGCTAGCTGTCGAGCTGGTGGGTAACAGACGTCTCTGAAAACGTCGAAGCACTTTTGCAAATATGCGATATCTTGATAAACCGAGCAGATATTTGATGTTTACACAACTACTTTCTCGCCTGAAAATAGGTTAAAAGTTTATTTTGTGACCCAGAAAGATTAGTAAGAGTAATTTTAAAACTTAGCAGCGGCCGCCATTGCTGGAAACTGCAGTTTGGCTGGGCCGCGCTATGAATTCTGGGATATGGTGGGCCACGAAGGACACACCCGACCCGTCCTTCAAATTCGGGGAAAAGGAGGACGCATTTGTCGGCTGCATTCAGAGGAGTCTATGAATTTGGACAGCCTTCGGCGCATCGCTGTGACGTAATCGGTCTACAAATGCGTCCTCAGGAGGAAGCAGCCCATGAATTTGGACACGACCATGGGCTTGACATAACGTCAGGGAAACAGAAACAGCAGATGGAGCACGGACATAACTAAGAAACACGAACACAGAACACGACAGCCTGCGAGAACATGTATGGTGACACGAAAGGAAACATGTAACTAAGAGAAGACGAGACACAGACGGGGACACACGTGGGGAATCTAATAAACAATGAGCTATAACAGGGGAACCGAGGCAATATAGAATAACCTCAAGGCGAACTAAATGAACTTAACTCTAAACCATAATACCAAATGATCTCAAAATACACGAAAACTCAAAAAGCTGGGTCAAATGAGCCAGAACCCTGACAAGGAGATAAGGAGCGATACGCAGTTTCAGAGCTGTAAGGATGTTTGGACACCACCAGGGGCAGTGCTCCCCCTGGCAAATGTGTCCCCGTCTGAGAGACTGAATCTTAAGCTGCTTCTGCTCAGCTCTGCTGAGAATCATTAAAGTGATGGTTGGGACTCCAGTCAATCAATAGTCAATTAAAACAGATTATTATGGATTTGGTTTTCATAGGTAGCTATTTTAAGTTTTAAGTATATAAATGTGTCCCCCACTTCTTTATCGTGCTTCGCATTCCTCTCCAGCGGGCCTGGCCGGACCTTTTGACGGCCTATTTCCGGACCCTGGGTCTTATGTTCCCTGCCAAAAACACAGGAGTGGTGTGAATCTTATCGTCTAATCCTCCTGCAGAAAGTCAACACAGAGATTTCCTCTGACCGTCAAGCTGAGGCAAAAGTATTTATTTCCCAGCGGGAATGTGACACAGTCCAGCTGTGCCACGGTTTTCCATGTATAGATCAGCTCCGGTTTAACTGTCATATTGTTAAAACCCTGCATCGTCTTCTTTGGTGGATCTAAAAATAACTCTACGTAAGTGATTCGTCGCTAAAGAAGCAATAAGTAATCCACGTCCTTCATCGACCTCTGCATCAGCAGCTGGTCTCGGTGCGTCCTTAGACAGGGGTGCGTGTCGCAGCGCCCACTCGTCCCGTCTGTCTGAGTTAAGAGGAGGTCAGACAGGACCAGATTAAATGTGTCACATTTATATAGATCCATCACTCCGTCCTCTGTCCCGCTGGAATGTGAAATAAAGGTGTTATGCTGTTAGAGAGAGAAAAGCAGAGGATGTTGGTTTGTCTAAAACACACTGATTGCTCTCTAATCCAACCTACCGATCCACAGTAAACTTTAACATCCCTGCAAAACCTGGAAGTGAGGCGTCCGTTATTACATCCCAGGTGTTCGTTAGTTTTCAGGGACACGTTTGGTCCTGTTTTAAAACCAGTGGTGTCACCATTCAGGAACTTCACGATCCAGTGTCTTGAATTTCTTTGAAGCCTTTAGCTTTCTAAAAATCTTTGAAAATTTAATGCAATTTAACATTAAATCTAGTCTGGAAATATCACAGGATCCTGTCCCAGTTAACCAGTATTTATCCAGCTGTAGACACATATAGAATAAAACAGACCAATGAAAACGAAGCCGCTGCAGGATGTAAATAATGGAACAAAATCAGTGCTTTAAATTTAATTTTCTTGTGGTTTACATTTAAAAACCAATTCTGGGTTATTCTGCCAAATTTCCTGTTAATGTGACGTTTTGTCACTCTCCACCTCATCTGGGACACGAGGAGTCACGCATCAGGGGAACAGGTCGAGCTTCCTGCTGCGGGAGGTGGGGAACAGCTGCACAGGTCACCGATCCCCCAGCCCTGTACATCTTAGCCAACCCACTCCACCACCCACTCTTAGGGTCGCATGTCACATGAAATATGTCTTCTGCATACGACAACTCTGTGAGTAGTTTTCATGATCGCTAGCTAGCTGTGCAGATTGACGAATGGCGCATGGCGCTGCCTGCATCATTCAAAGGCTATCAAAGGCTAACATATTAAAATGATTTTGTGGCTCGGTGCGCTCGCTCTGTGGACTAAAAATGTTTTGTGCGAAAGCCCATCAGTGATGATGCGGAGCACTTTACGCTCTGCATCTACAACAACTACCGAAAACGAGAGAACAACGTGAACTGTGTTCAAAAACCATTTTGCAGAGAGCCAACTCCCCCGTCACCCACCACAGACTCTCGACATGTTTACATGAATCATTTGAAATGTCAGCTACTTCAGCTACTTTGACACAAAGGCCTCTGCTGTGATGCTCACACCTTTGATAAAGTCTCACAAGTGTCAGCTTCCTTTTTATAGATATAAAAATATGTAAATGTACTGATCTGAATGATAATATTTCTGACTGTGTGAGGCAAAATTTCCCTGATTCAAATCGAATCGAACTGAATTGAATTGAATCGTGGATCGAATCGATTCGGGATCTTGTGAATCGAATTGATTCTAGAAGTCAGTGATGATTTCCAGCCCTAATAATGAAGGAGTGGCTTCAGGACAAGTCTGTGAATGTCGATGAGTGGCCCAGCCAGAGCTCAGACTTGAATGTCTCTGGGTTGATCTAAAAAAGGCTGCGCCGACGCTGCCCTTCCAGCCTGATGGAGGCCGAGAGGTTCTGCAAAGAAGAGCAGGAGAAACTGTCCAGAACTAAACCTGTAGCATCATAGTGAAGAACGACCTGAGGCTGCAGCTGCTGCCAGGATGTTTCCACAAGTGTCGCAAAGGCTGTGAATACTTACAGAACTTACATGTTATACTTTTACTTTTGTAAAAGTATAACATGTTTTCACTTTGTCGTTATGGTTTGACTTCGCTGTGGGTTGAAATCGAATCGAACCCATTTTGGCTGTAACGTGTCAAAACATGGAACCAGTGGAGCACCGTGAATACTTTCCAGATGCTGACTGTGAAAGATAACGGGCTTCTCAGCATCACTGCTCCATCACTCAGACACGGGACGACCTGACACAGAATTACAGTTGTTTATTCCAACCGATGAATTCGTTTAATGTGCACCGGACAGTTTTATTCATCCAGCTGCGATCCTGCTGGTGTTAAACTGCTTGGCAGTAAATAAAGAAGAAATATTAAAAACAATTTAAAGCATTAAGTCGTCTTAGTTTACGCTCAAAGGTCACCATGTCGAAGATTTAGAGGCTTTGTTGGAGGAATGTGTCACTATATCAGAGCTTATTTAAGAAAAGATCATTTGGGAATAAATGTGCTGCTAAGAATGCTCGTCGCTTCCTGCATCCCGAGTATGAGGGCTGGGCTTTCTGTTCTTTTACCTACAGCGTAGCCTGCTCTGGATCAGTTTAGGTGTGCAGGATAGAGGCGACGTCACACCCAAATCCTTCTTCGTAGCACAGGCCTGTGAAGCCAGCATTCGTGTTTTACTGCTCAGCATCACTTTGCATGCAGCATGCTGTGCACTGACATGTGCTTTGGCTACATCTTCACTCATGAACATAAATTAGGGCAGGCATTCAAGCAGCAATGAAGGAGGAGAAATCATCATAAGCACATAATCGCCCACACATCCAACCAAACAATATCACACACACAGTGTCAGCCAATCAAAGAGTCAAGAACCAATCAAACAGGGTGCAAGCACACACTCGCCTGCCTGTCTCATCTCATCCCCCACAGAGAGATCTCCCACTTTAGCAGAGGAAGGAAGAATTCAGAGTCCATATTGGAAGAGAAAAAAAGCCTGCGACGCCATCACGATGCTACCTGCAGACGGTCAGCGGCTCTGAGAGAACAGCTGACAGGCGGTCCAACAGCAACCAATACAGCAAACAGACAGCTGGGAAATTGTCTCTGTAATATAACTGCCTCACGCCTCTTATAGTTTAGAGTCGGCCGTATCAAACTCACTTTGGATGTTTTTCAGTGTGTGTGGGAGCAGAAACTGTCCAGAGAGTCTGCGAAGGAGCTCAAACCTCCACGACTTCCATTACTGAGGCTGCAACAGCTGCACGGAGGCACTTAAACCTGAAACGGCTGATTTACATTCGATCTTCAGTGCATGAGGTCTCATTTTAATGTCACTTTAATGGCTTTATAGCATCTTAATAGAGCTTTTGCTGCAGAATGCCAAGTGTCACATCGAGACACGCTCATAATAGAAAAAGACAGAAAGACACGGGGGTTATTTCTGGGTGCTGACAGACGTGCCAGAGTGTGTGACATGATCAAAACAGCAAAAGGCTGCGAGTGACAAGTGTGTGATGAAGTCACACATGCAGGGAGGCACAGAGCACGTCCTAAAACGTGCCCTCGCTTTTCATGTTCATGTGGTGTGTGCAGGTTATAGTTATACAGTTATACACAGCACACATATATTTATTTTAACACAACTTCAATCAAATGCTTAAACGTTTAAATGTAAAAATGGAAAGTTTTTTTTAAAGGCAATATATTCTGAAAAAGGAGGTCTGTGCAAGTACAAAGACCATGTTTGATCCACAGAAGAGCAGCCATGCTTGTGCAGAAGCTCCACCAGGTTCTAACTGCTGTGACCTGCTGACCCCAGGTGACCAGCAACAACCTGGCCACAGAGCAACCAGTCACTGTGACCTTGGATCAGACCCCAGCTCCTCCAGGCCCCATGTGGAAGCTTCCTTGGGTAAGATACCGTGTGTGTGTCTAAATAGAAAGAGTTTTAAGAAACCAGAAATCATTTCAGAAAATGACTGAATTATGTTTTTATACACAAACTGAACTAAAGTCAGAAATTAATCAAGCATAACAAATAACTGTAATTTGGCATCTTAGTCAAATAATACTATTAATGTGTTTTTACATTTTTTTCAGCCTTTTTTTTTCTGTAAAACAGAAAATGTAAAAATTCATGGATAAAACCACAATTATATTTTTGCATTGACATATCATTTTGATTAAAGAGCTTGCACATGCTGGTGGATTAACATTCAAATATTATTTTACCATAAATATTATTATTTTACCAGTGCTGTTAATTGAGGGCAGCTGTGGCACAAACCTCACACATGTTGGTCCAGCAGAATCAGTGTGACCTACTCTGCTCTGATGACACTGATTCATCAGCTCCACATAACACTTCTGGAAAGATCCACTGACTGATGGTACTGGTATTATTCATCTCTGGCTCTCTTCCACAGCATGTATTCATCCTGTCTCCACTTGGGTAAAAGACCAAAAGTTGAGGCACACAACGACGTGTGCCACTGGTGAAGCTTCTGCTGCCTTTCCTCATAGCAGCCATCCCTCAAGATTTTCTCCATTTGAAGCAATGCAGGGATTGTAACACCGAGTCCTTTTACTGAATTAATGAACCTTGAGATGACTGTTTGATTATAAATAAAACTGAATATTGCCTAAGGAGGAATAGGTCCAAAAACCTCTAAATTCAGTCACTGTCCTGATGAATTACTTTAACACACACACACTAAATCTGTCTGAAACATTGGGGAGGCTAGCCCAAAGTCTGTGGAGCTTTCCAAAAACGTTTTAGTCATTAGCTACCTGGAGCGGCCATGTTGCTAACTACATTAAACCATTTCATGTATATGCTGCCACAATGTGGAGAGACAATACACACATTCATGGGAAGTAGGCTGGGTTGCATGTGAGCAGCTTTAAAGCTGTTATTCACTTGAATCAGAACCTTTCACCTTTCTTGTCATTGTCAAACTAAGCTCCTCCAAATGTTCTTATTCCTCTGGGAAGGTTCCTGTGGTGGAAGCACACCTTTGGGGAAAATGGAAAGAGACAGAATGAGAGACTTGCAGAGGTGGAGAGAGACTCAAGAGACTTGCAGGAACCTGCGAGCCCGAGCAGAGAGAGACAGATGGAGAAAGAAAGTGATGCCAGCTTTGTTGTGTGGCCAGACGGATGCACACAGAGGCTGGGGACCTGACAAAATAGCAATCAGACTCCAAGTGACACAAAATAAAGACACAAACAAACAAAGCACACAAGTCCAGGAGTGCCCACTCACACACCCACCCCCCCACACACACCCACACACACACACAACCAAACTATTTTCCAGCTGTGGACTAAAGAGGCATTTGTAGCCCACCTCCCACATCTGCGTCTTTCTTCTATTGTGTCAATAAATGCAACATTATAGTGTCATTATGAAATCTGTCACTGAGCCAGTATCCCCACGGGCCGACCAATGGGGAGGCAGATTGAGAATAGTGAATGGCTTATTATAGAAACAGACGGGCTGACATGTTCCCGCGGGAAACAAACCTGTGACACGATGGAAAAAGCTCTCCGACAGGGGCCGACGGGCTGCTTGGGCTCTATTTTTACTCTCTGATAATCAGCAACAAGTTCGATCTCATCTCACTCCTAAAACAGTGATTAAACGTAGCTGTGCTTTTCTTTGTATCCGGTCATATTAAACATGAGCAAAGTTCAGGGGATGTACAGTAATCACTGTTAGCATAATTGGACGTGCTCTATCACAGGCTTTTTGTATCTGCATGTGCTCACAGAGCTCTGTCGATGGATACACACCGCACTCACCTGATGGTCACTTCTTGGATTAGCTTCATTCAGAGGGTGAGCTGCCCACTGCACACTGTGGTCAGAATGACCCATGATGGACATCTCCTCTCTGCAGCCAATCACAGAGCTGGCCTTCCTGTTCAGTTAGCCTGTCGGTGTCACCAGCTTCGATGCTGAATCTACGCTGCACTTAAAACATGCTGTGAATAAAACAATCAGTGAAAACACAAACTGAGTGTAATCTGCTGCTGACCAGGTTAAGTGCTTAGTATCCGTTTCAGCGGTGCATCGGTTACCACGGTGATTTGGCCTGGTAAAAAGAGAGCCACATGATTTGGAAAACTCTGACTTTAAGCTCACCAACCTATTAATCGGACTTAATCCCTCAGTTCTGGCTACATTTTAGTTAATTAGCTCAGTGTGTCATTCTTCTCACTCATGTTATTTTTTTTACTTTTAGTTATTGTTTACATCCTATTACATCTGGGTAGCACACATTCAGCTTTGCCATCCCATCATTGTCTAGATGTGTTTCGGCTGTGTCTAGTTACCCTCCTCTGTCCTATTCCCTGATCACACCGTGTGGGTATAAATAGTCCTGCCCTTCCTTTGGTCCCTGCGTTGTCTCGTATGGTGGTGGTGCCTTCATTTGGAGCTTTCCTGTGAATATGTTTTCAGTCTGAATAAAGGTTATTAAAGCTTAATGTTTATTGAAACATTGCCTCGACGTCTTGCGTTTGGGTCGTCTCTACACACCTGAGAAAACCGATGGAAAGGCTTTGGGCTCGTGGACGAGTTATAAAATAAAATTCAGACTTCAAATTCAAATTTTATTTGTCACGTACACAGTCATACACAGTACGATATGCAGTGAAATGCTTACACAACTGCTCGTGACCTAAAGAAAAAAATGAAAAGGAAATAAATATGAAAATTAAAAAAGGGTAAATTTAACTAGGAAGGAATAAAATAAAATATAAAAATTAAAGTTAAAAATGAAATAACTGTACAACATAAATTAGAATGAAGGGTAAATTTAACTGGGAAAGAATAAGATAAAATATATAAATTGAAGTTGAAAATAAAATAACTGTACAACAAAATACAGAAATACACAGTATAGAAATATATAAGAATGTGTGAAGAAATAATATATATATATTGTTACGATCCAATGTTGTCAGTGTTTTGTGTTAGGCGTGACTGTTATGTGTTTCCTGTTTTACTTTGAAGGTCTGTCTTATCTCAGTGTGTTCAGTTACGCTTCCTTGTCTCGTCAGTTCTGATTTGCCCGAGCTGTGTTTCCCTCCCGTTGTCCGTTCCCTGATTGCTCCCTCGATGTATTTAAGCCCTGTGTTTCAGTTTGTCATGGTCGTGATCATTGTGGTGTTGGTATCGTAGTTTTGTATATAGCTGTAAATAGATTTGTAAAGTAGCGATTGAGTATTTTTTTTCCCACCTTGTATATATTGTTCACTGCAGCAGCCTAGTAGGCGTGAGAAGCCATTTTTGTTGATTAAGTTTTCTCCTGTTTTTCATGTAGCGAGTTAGGTAAGTGAATTGTCTTTTGTTTGGTTTTTGTTTGGGTAGGAAGGCGTAGAGACCATTAGGGAGCTTTGTTTGTTATTTTCGGCACTGCTCACTGCTGCAGCAAATAAATGGCTGCTTAGCATTTTAAAAGATACTATTGTTTAGGTTCTTGTTTTGAACGCCTAGACGTAGAACATAACCACACACACACA
>NW_005187506.1:1218732-1235026 GCF_000239375.1 Pundamilia nyererei | reverse complement strand
AATCCACACAACACTGGACATTATTGCGGGTGTGAAAATAAACTTAAAGGCCAAAACGTTCTTTTGTATCAGGCTGTAAACGTACTTTTTAAAGGTGTAGCGTCTATTTTAACAGTAGAGTCTGCGACACACTGTTGCAGCCGCCCTCCAGTGGACATTAGAGAGTTTTTGTTGATTCTGTGTTTGCTTCATTTTTCAGCTCTGGAGCTTCCTCCTTGCTTTAGGCTCAAAATAACAGAATAAAAATGTAAAATGGTAAAAACAACAACAAATGTACAATCAGAAAAACACACAGACACAAAGAAGACTCTCCCACAGTCCCAGCTCACCCACTCTACAACCACCAGAACAAATCAAAACACCTGTAGATGTAAAGAGTCACCTACGCTTCCAGAAAACACTGAATCTGCAATAATCATGAAACATGAAGTAAACGAATGTTAAACACCAACATGTACATTTTATCAAACAGAGAAATATTAAAGGCAGGAAATTAGAAAGTGAGTCAGTCGTTCTATTATTCTGGGACACGGCGATTTACTCTTTGACCTCAAACAGAGGACATGGCAGGATGTGGATGTCGACACACTTGCAGGTAGAATATTAACTTCCCTTCTGCTTCTTTTTGTGTCCTTTCATATGAAGATTGTGAAAGCAAACAAGAGAAGCCAAAGCTGATACTAGTTCAGCTTATTTCAGCACATTTGGAAAAACCTGTCTGTGTCGTTGCAGCTTCCTGTGCTTGTGTTTATGTGAGCGTGCTCATGTTTCTGCATCTGTATGTGAAGCACACGCTGCAGTACATTTGTTTCCCCATTTGCTTCTGAATACATCAGTCCATGTTTGTGCATGCAAATCAGTATTTATCTTAATAGTTTACATGTCTGTGTTTTGCATATAAATTTAAACGTGCGAGTGTGCGTCGGAGGATGTTTTACGCAGCACCGTGATGGCTTCATCTCTAAGCTAGCCGTGATGCTTCTGGAGGTCACTGAGCTAGTTTTAATCCTCCCGGTCGGCGGTGAAGAAAGCAATACTGCACACATCATCAGGCCTGTGAGAGAGAAATAATGCATCCATGTGTTCATCAGCATTTAAATGTTGTTTCTGCTGATGAAAGAGGGAAAGCTGCCGTTATCATTCCAAAGGGAAATGTGGATGTTTTCATTTCACTAATGACCAAGTGTGTGTGTGTGTGTGTGTGTGTGTGTGTGTGTGTGCGCGTGTGTGTGCAGAGGCTTATATTTATGGCACGACTGGATCAGTCTGGATGGATTCACACTGTAATTATTCACATGTGTCTTCTTCGTGTGTTTAATGTGCAAAGGATGAATAAAGGTCACAGCGTGAGGATAAATACAGTATGTGTGAAAGTTTGGGGATGATGCATTTATTATTTGAACATCTCAAGCTTCCTTCACAAGTTCTAACGAGAACCTGATTTGCAGATAAAAAGAAAAATATGAAGCCTTAATATTCATCCACCCATCTTGCTTTGCGTAGCCAATTCAGGGTCACGTGATGTAGAGCCTGTCCCAGAGGGGAAGGTCGTGCCCTGGACGGGTCACCAGTCTGAAACATCAAAGTCCAAAAATGTTTTCCCACTGTGTGCAGCCCCGAGTGTCGTTGTGATCGTCGAATGAAACTTTCCCTTTTCTTTTGACCTCCTATGTATGCTTCATCTCTATAATGGCTGGTTCTTATATAGCACTTTATGCAACTAATTCATTCACCCAAACACACAAGCACTTTTACTAAACTGTGCTTACTGTCTAACATTCACACACATTCACACTCGGATGCATCAGAGAGCAACATGGGGTGAGTATCTTGCCCAAGGACATTTGGCATGCAGACTGGGATCGAACCAGTCTGCTACTTCCGGTTAGTAGCTGACCTGCTCTGCCACCTGAGCTAGAGCCACCCCAACAGGAGGAGGCTGCTGGCCTCATCAACCAAGAACGTCAGGAAATCTGGCCAAGTGTCCAGTGTGAAAGCATCTTCAGATTAAATGAACCTAAATCTGCTCTGTTTGTTTGGTTTCGTGCTTCTTGTGCTCAGAAATGCTCTGCAGTGCATGTGGGTCACTTCACTCGTGTATTTCTGTTGAACATGGATGAATCCCGTGTGGGGAAACATTCTTAGTTGGCATCAATCAGACCCCAGAGAGCTTTGGCTCCATGTCACACACCTTAATACCAGGAAATCAAATACTGTCAGCACCGATCACACACGTAGAGCTGACTGAGCATGTGCAGAGAATACCACACGGTTTGTACTGCAAAAGAGTGTTTCCTGTAAAAAGTAAATAAATGCAGCAGCTGAGTTAACCGTGTGTTTAAGCTCGTAGGTCGGCATAAATCTGTCCATATGTGAGTGTGAATGTGTAAGTGCTGCATTTGTAGGTGTGTGTGCACTTCTCTATTCCTCGCAGTCACATTGATTCATGAGTGTTGACTTACTCTGCTGTTAGCACTGAGTCACTCTGGATAAAAGCATCAGCTAAATGTTGAAAATGTAAATGAAAAGAGGAGTGTGCACGTTGAGTATGTGGGGCAGCGGGTTTGCAGTTGTAAAGCTCCTTTCAGGCTGTGTTTACACTCAGGGTTTCACTGCCTGTGTGGCGTCTTTTATGCATTTAGCTCAAACTCTCTGTATTTCTGCCCTCGCCTGTATGCACTGCAAGTGTGCGCACATATTTCTCAGAGATTAAAATGTGCACATGCGCCTCGCACTGTGCGTGTCTGTGTGTGTGTGTGTGTGTGTGGAGGAGGAAGGGGGAGGTCACAACCCATTACTCATTGCTAGCTGTGTTTACTTTCATCTAATAGGAAAAACAACATTGATGGCTTCCACCACATTATAAATCGATAGATTACCCAAACACGTAATAAATCAGGTTGCCGTGGAGCAATGGACTCTTCTACATTGATTTCCGCATAGATTTAATAAGAGGCCCCCCAGCAGGCGTAGAGAATCACTTGGCTGCTATCTAAATTAAACTCTCCAGGATGTAATCACACCTCAGTCCATTAAATGGGCTGCCTCGGCTCATAGACTTTAGCTGTAGAACTCGTGGGGCCCAAGTCGGAGTCTGGGGGTCTGCAGATAGAAGAACTGAGGTTTCACAGCCTAATCATAGCCTCTGAGAACTGAATGTGTTTCATCTTTTGGAAACACATCGTCTCATTTAATACGTGGAAGGTGAGGGTCGCATCAGATCACTGGGCTGTTATATCTTTAGCAGGGGGTCTTTATATGCACCCCCGTTTCTACTTTACACACATAAGAACTGAATCTTTTAGTTGCCACTTTGTATCTTTTAAGTAACGATAAAAAATAGACCTTTTTAAAGAAGGCGCACAACTCACTACTCAGTGATTTCTTTTTATCGTTCGTTCATACACTTGGAAATGTAGCTTTGCTAATCTTGCTGCTCACAACCTCACATCTGTAGCCAATCTGAAATCACCAAGGCACCAAACAAGAATGTCTTTGGGTTGCAAGAGAAACACAGAGACCCTGTAGGAAACACTGCGCATAAAGAAGGCATTTTATTTAGTTATATATACACACCACACACTCTGGTGTTCCTTTAGGTGTGCAGCTTATCCCTCTAAGGTACTGTTTCTTCACTTATTTGCACCTTAATGTAACAGCACACAATTGGACTTTTCATTAAAAGTGCAAAACTGAGTTCCCAATAATTGGTTTTGTAATTTTGTTATCCAGTCACATGATCTGCGTGTGCACATATGACTGATTAACAACATACATGCATGTATTTGGACCGTACATTAAAGCTTAAACATGTATACACCTCTGTGGCTCTCAAAAATCCACACAATCTCCTCGCCATTGCCACGAGGCAATAAAAAGCTCCCTTTTGTTACGTCCATGGGTTATTGTCGAGGATTTCGGCACTAGATCTTAACATCTTTCTACACCTCTTCAGTACACAGCAAACAAACATGCCTTAAAAGAAGCAAAGAGCAGCTGTAAGATTTAAATATATCTGTCAATCGAGCTCTCAGTACGATAGGCTGGTAACACGAATACTGTGAAAAGTAAACTGGGCTAAAGAAAATGTGTACATTCCCCAGGGAGTACAAAAGTCTCAGTTAAATCCACGTAGGATTTTACGTTGCTGTAAAAAGCACACTAACATCACGCTCCGGCACAAAGAGGGCTCAGTCAGATCACAGCTAAAGCCAGTGAAAGATGTTGCTTCAGTGCTGTAAGACCCATGTGAGACTAATGTATGGGGCTGGTGCTCCAGCTGCAGCCATAGAAAATTTAATAAGAGGCCCTCAGCAGCCATAGAGGATCACTTGGCTGATTTCAAGATTAAGCACTGTCTGGTTGTAATCACATCTCGTTCCAATAAAGGGGATTCTCCAGCTTATGGACTTTAGCAGTCAGACACCAAGGAAATGAAGATCAGAGCTGAACAAGTGTAGCTTTCAGGAAAGGTTTTCAAAAATGAACTACAGTCTCAGGAGGCCTTCGACCGGATAGTTTACAGATGACATGGCCACTGTGGAGGAGCTTTTCTTTAGATAGTCTCACCAGGTGAGCAGTAGTTCACCTGTTCACCTAACAGGAGCTGGTATGGTAATTTCAAGCTACACGTTTTCAGACTAGAGTATGCAAGACACTACAGTAGCTTTGCATGATTCATATTTCAAAATAATCCTCATTTATCTTACCACAGCTTGACCCTGAAAATCAGGAACAACCAGAAGCACAGTCAGGATCTGTCCTGTTGTGATGTTTTTGCTCTTCCACACATGTAAGGTCTTGCCTTGCATTTAGAGGCTGTTTTATGAAGAGTTATTTTACAACCCAAAGCCTAACCAAACCTTTCAAACTCAAAACAGGCACCAGATAAAAACGAGCAGTCAACTTCTTGATAAATGATGGATATAGCCACCATGACCACCTGTTGTGAGGTGTCAAGGTGAGTGCTTTCACTTTGGCCACAATGGTGTTTTAAAAGCAGACATGAAGAGTTCGGGGTAGCTCTCACTGACTCGTGACCTTTCAGTCACATCCTTCTTTTCACCAGTAACAACCATGATTTACAAAATGAGCCTCGTGTTGTATTCGCTAAGACTTGAAAGTAGCAACATAAAGTCATCGAGTGTTTACTGAGGTAAGACATTAAGAAGGCCAAAGAGGTTCTTCTATTAGAAAGTAGTCTCTGAAGTCCATAGAGTCCATAGACTACGGCCAAAAGTGTTTACCCCGTGGACTCTGAACTCCATCTCTGATGAGATGGTTGCAGTTCATTTAAGTCAATGGACGTCCATGTGTAATTGTCACGGACTTGAGGCTCGAGTGTGGTTTGGGCACAAAAGCAGACTCAAAATGCACAAACTATTTACAAGGTTCATTTATGGAAAGAAGCAAGACTCAGACTAGAACATGGGTTTAAATTAAAATGTAAACAGGAGCCATAGAGGCTCGTGGACGGGGAACACGAGGAGGGCACGGAACAGGAAATTCTGTTACAGAGGAGAGAGGAGTTACTGGGCATGAAAACAAGAGAATGGTGTTAAATCCTCCCAATTCTTTTGATCTTTGGGCTGAAGGAAGGACAGTACTCGGTGTATAAATGCTCAATCAACAATCATTTTATTCCATACAATTCTCATTATTACAACACTTGTGAGCATAAACCATCCGGAGGGGAGATGAGCGCGTGAGGGTGTCCGCCTGATCTCGACGTGTCTGAGCGTTTCTCACATTCTTATAGCTTCGCCCCCCCCCCCCAAAGTCATGAAACCTAAACATCCACATGCTTTCTAACTCTCAGTGGGCCTCAGCCTTGGTTCCCTGTCTTTCTGCTTCCAACAAAGGTGGAGGTGAAGCTCCTGTGGAATGTGCTCTGTCCTCTCTATCATAAAAGCAATATTTCTTATAAATCAGCAGTATCATGCATCATAAAACAATATCATTCATTCACAATAAATCAGCAGTACAATGTAATACAAATCAGTTTAATGAATGTAATAGTTATCACCTCTTCTAAGTCAGGAGAATAATGCAAACTAAAAGTACATAATAATTTCACAATCTTTAATTAGGGGTCTAATGTGGCATAAGATAATATAATAATCTCACAATGGCTAAAGGCGAGTGAGCATTGCAGAGGTGGGTGCCCTTATTTGCAGGTGAAAACCAGTCAGCACAGGAAGGGGTGGCCATGAGTGTCCAGAGGAAGGACATGTGAGAGGAGATAGTCCAGGAGGTCCCGAGGGAGGAGAGATCCAAGAGAGACACGATGGGCAGGAGGGCCGGCCACAGACGGAGGTGATTAGGAAACCTTTGGTTTGTAGACTGATTGATTTAGTTGCACCAAACAGAACCAGCGTTGCAGAGTGGGACAAGAGGAGATGGATCTAAAGAAACTGGGAACAAGAGGGCAAAGTTACAGACGAGCATGAACGAGGAACACAAAGGGGGCCGAGTTACCCCCAACGATAGCAGGACGAACTGGTGGAGAGTGGTAGGCAGCGCTGGGTTAAGAACCCTCTGCTGATTGCCCTGGAAGCGAGGAACAGGTGAGGCTGGAAGCTCCACCCAAGGGGATGGAAACCTGGAACTCCTCACAAACGGGAACACCACGCAGACACTCCCACGGCACCTGACAATGGAGACAGAATGACAGCAGGACATCCTAAAAGACAACGTCCCTCTGGAAATTAGCTCCTTATTTTTATTTTTTTCATCAGTTTCAGAAGACAACACTGCTGATGTATGAGGGTTTCCTTATATTCAAGCTGCTCAAACTGCTTTTATGGAGATCCTTCGGCTGTGTTAAACTTCTGCTGGTGAAAACATTAGCCATTCTGCTCTGGAGATCAGATGTTGATGGAAAGGTGATTCTCACCTGAACCTGCTGCAGTGGAGAGTGGGTGAGTACCATCGAATCACAGGATAAGGACCTCGGTGGAGAGGCAGCTGATTATCGTTCTGTTCTACAGAAAGTATACGCCGTATCTCTGCGTATGTGCTTGTAAGCCACTTAACACAAGAGCAGCACACACTGAATAAATTCACAACTGTCTAATTACAAGCAGAACACAGATGTTTGGTATTGTCCATCATCTGTCAGGCATGAAGCACCATTAGGAGACACCATTACAGCTGCCACAGCAACAAAAAAGCTCTTCAGCGATAATCTACACCAGCTCGAAAGCCTCTTTTTTCTGTCTGTACATAATGCTGGAAAAACCACCGAGAAAATATATAATAAAAAAATTAAATGGTGACACTTCAAACAGCATATGTTGGGATAATTAGCAAACCCAAACAATTTGCATTTTAGACATCTCGCCAATTATTTTAATTTCTGTGTTCCAGAGTGTTGAGGATGCTGGGAGAGAAGCATCGACGATCGAACTCACATAAGCAGAGAGAGACGAGGGGGAAACCAGACAGAAGGGAGTGAAAGAGAGCAAAAGCTACATGTAAAGATGCAGAGAAAGGAAGTGATGTCGAGGCCAGAGGAGGGAAACATTTCTTCCCTTCAATGCAAACTCTCATTTGGCTTGCACAGCAAGGTGTAAATAAACTAGACAATTAATTGGAGATGGATGCAAGTGGGTGGAAAACCCCCTGAAGGGCAATAAACACTTACTGCCAGAGTTGTTTTCACTTGGTGGAACACAGCACCAACACTGTTTGGACTGCCGATGTTGGCCAAGACCGGAGTCTCATTTATCATGCCCTTCCAAAACAGTGTGAAGCAACATTTCAAACGCTCACTTTAAATTTAGGCAAACTGCACACATTTAAGGCAGAGCAGACATTATATCGGTGCGAGGAAACGAGGGCTGACTGCTGCAGTCTTGAGCTTTGTATGCATTTATGCATAAATATCTCTGCAGTATAGAGGTTAGCATGTTATTTCACATCACGCACCCCTGACCTTTTCATGAGTTATTCAGTGTCTTTAAATGCTACATGGATTTGCACAGACATGACTCACAAATGTGCCTGAAGTACCGCGTTTTATCACTTACATATAATCAGTCACTTTATTTTTTGAGTGTGAGTTGTCGTCTTGGTGTGTTAGCCAACAACAAACGGGTGACTTGTGTACCCCGTCTTTCACCCTACGACAGCTGTGATGGCCTAGAGCTAGAGGTGGGCGATATATCGAATGCACTCTATCGCGAGTTTTCCACGTACGATGGTTAAATTGCTTTATCGTAACCATCGAGTATAGGTGATATTAAGCTGTCTGCACGTAATTCACTGAGTTTTTTCCTACCACACACATGCACGCATGGATCATTATGCATCATTAATCCCCCCTCCCAACCAGAACATTCTTTGCCTGGCATGCCTCCGTGGAGCATGCGTGTTTATATTGTACCAGATTGGGAAAAAAATGGCGATAGTGACAGGATATAAAACAAAATGCGTTAATTTGCTAAAACATCCCGTAAAATTCCAAATGTTGATTCTGTTCATCTGGACGTAGCGTTTTGTGGGAGAAACGTTTCGTCACTCATCCAGGCGACTTCAGTCTCAGCTGACTGCAGTTTTCCCCAATTACTTTCCTGGATGATTAAGAATGCATCAAGATATTCCCGTAAAAGGCAGCAGTACCACGAATTTATTTCACCAGCTGAAACGTCATCCACTGCAAAATGGAGAATGTTTTAATCTTTCCATGTGAATGTCTCCCCACAAACCAAAGAAACCATTAAATAAACCAGCAGTGATACGAGCTACAGCAGCTCATTAATTCTGATTCCATGTTATTGTATGTTGTGGTCTTCTTTTGTGGATGGTTCAGTGAATTTTGGTCAGGGCATGATAAAACTTGCACTTCTGGAATCTGTGAGATCTCTGCTTTTAGCCAATGTGCTGTTTCCTTGGTTACGTGAGTTCACAGCTTCGTTGTTTGTGTTTAAGCACATTTCCTGAAATGACGTAACCACTCTTTCAATTGTTTCTTGTTTTCGCTGGTTGTAGAAATGGTTTATATCAGCTTTCAGCTGAGATTCTGAGGTTTCTGTGGATGCTTCACATCCCAATATTTATATAAAACACTTGATTCATGGAGGCTTAAACTGTAGCTCACCCCTTTGGCTGCAGGTGCATCCAGCACCCAACCCTACCTGCAGCTCCCCTGCAACCCTGAATTGAAGAGGTTGCCATGGTGGCTCATCTGCCTCCCCCTCCTCTTATCCCAGCATCCTCCTCTGTCACACCGACCCTCTGCATGTCCTTCTTCACTACATCCATGAACCACCTCTGAGCTCTTCCTCTTCTCTACTCCTGCCCGGCAGCTCCATCTTCATCATCCTTTGTCCAACATTCCCAAACCATCTCAGCGTCTCTGACTCTGAGCTGTCCCTCTGATGGACTCATTTCTAATCCTCGCCTCCCAATTTCTCTTTGTTAACCTCTTCCTTTAAATACTTCCCTGTGCTTCCTCTTTGTCTTGTCTGTCCAGAACACACAAACTGAAACCTTCCTGGTAATTGGACAGGCAGCAGATTGGCGACCTGTCCAGGGTGTTCACCGCCTCTTGCACTATGACAGCTGCGATAGGTTCCGGTCCGCCCACAACCCTGATAAGGATGTGCAGGTGAGGATGGATGATTTATAGACTGTCTCTCTCTGCACCATCTTCCAGTTCCTGCATTATTTTCTCATGTTTGACTGGATGTTTTATATTTTTCTGCCTCTTGTCTGGTTTGATTACATCACTAACCGCCATCACGTGCTTCATTTTTTGGGCCCTGTGTTTGGCTTTTCTTCTCCTCCATGTAATCATAGTCAGAGAATCACAGAAATGGCACGGCCCGTGGGGTCAGCAGTGATGAGTACCCAAGGACAGAGCAACCATGAATCACTGGTGGGTGGGTGGAGGGGATGTCTGCTCTTTCTGTCAGATGCTACGAGAGTCTGCTTTCTCATGAAACCATGACATTTCTTCACAGTTCAAACACACATAACTTGCATAACTAGGCTAGCGTGACAGACATCAGCACCATGCTCTCTTGCTCTGGATGAGGTATGAGGTTGTTGGGCTATCATCATGTTTAGTCCAGCTGCTGCTGTGATCCATTGATCCTGATGATGATGCATACAAGCACAGAGTGCACTTGCATTTAATATTGTACGTCAGATTTTGAGCGATGTAAAAAGATTCTGAGATGCGATTTTGTTCCCATACATTTTTCAGACACCTTTTTATTTTCAGATATAGTCTCCACTCACAAGAGGCTCAACCTCCTCAAGGAAATGTCAATAATTGTAGGCTGTAGGAAAACATTTCTCCCTTCACATGAAATGAATATATGTCAGGATTTCTCCCGACAGATTCTTCTGAGGACGTTTCGGTTAATTCCTTTTCATGTCAGCCTCAGACCTCGGCATTGATCATTTTCACTTGATCAAGAGGCTGCAGGTTCATTTCACATAAGACAAATAAACAAATACATAAAGCAGAGCGTGTGGGTCCACGCGGAACTCCAAAGCATGCTCCCACTGCGCTGAGGAAAACAGATTCATACTTGTTTTTCTAACATTCAGAGGTTAGCAATGAAGGCTCTTGATGTTTTTGCTCAAAGACCTGTGAGCATTGGTGGATCTGAGCTGCAGAAATACAGCAACCTGAAGATTTTATTAACCTTACAGAGTGTTTTTTCTCATTTGTCAGTATGTGAACATGAAGAATCTGTTCCTTGCAGCTTGAACTTAACTGTGAATGACCAAAAGATCAACACGGCATCTTAATTTCCCCAGTGTGTTTCCCCTCAGTGTTTCTCCTGCAGCATGACTGACTGCAGGCCTGCCTTCACGCGCTCTCTTTCATTGTTAAACACACACATTCAGTCGCTCGGCTGCATTGGTGCATTTCTCCCTTGTTTCCTCCCTTGTGCATTAAACTGTAGTTCACAGTCTAATATAAAAACCATTCATCAGGTTTGAAATGTCAGAGGGTGAACGTTGTGACAAGTGTGAGTCTGCTCCAAATACATTTGAATGCGTTTGATATATTTATGAATATGAATGTTTCATTCACATCAGTCATCAGTCTGATACTTAATCCTATAATTCCCTTTGTATCATATTTGGTATGTGAGTTTCTGTCACGGCGAGGGATGGCCGGTACCGAATAGGACTCAGGTGCAGAAACCCAGAGCGGAGACAGTAGATGATTTAACAGTTTATTACGGTTAAGTGCAAGGGAAAAAACGTGACAAAGACAGAAAATGACGAGACGTGGAGCCTTGGTGTGGCGTGCCCTGGGGAACGTGGCTAGGGCGAGGGAACGAGGCCTGAGATGCGGAACGGGGCTGAGTGGGGAACAGTCACACTGAGGGAAGAGGATATAGGAGTTAGGCAGGTAGTGAAGGCAGCTCAGAAGTGGCCAGTATAAGAGCGGCAATTCTTACTTGCAGTTAGGGACCTGGGTTTTTTGGGCGGGGGGTGATGAAGATCCAGGGGAGGCTGAGTGGCGTGGAAAAGCTGACCTGAGATCCGGGGCTCCAGATGGAGTGTGATGGCAGGAGGGCAGGCAGGTGAGGCGCAGAGGGATTTCCAGAATGATCACTAGGTATCCTGAGTCCGGAGGTGGAGTATGAGCCAGGGTGGGTACAGCAAATGTAGTACAAGAGAGTCGTGTTTAACAGGATAAATCACAGCAAGAATTTAACGTACACGGCCTGTTACCAACATGCGTTGATGACGAACTGGCAGTGAATGAACATCGATGTGTGGTTTAAATCCCTCTGGCTTGATTGCCTGCAATAGGCTCCAGGTGTGCAGGAGCTGGAGTTGGCCCTGCCCAGGGGCGGATCCCAGGTCAGTTCAGGAGCCTAATGGAAACTCCAGCCACCTACCGTAGACCATGACAGTTTCTGAGACCTCGATCTCATCAACATGATCAATGCTGCCATCATTTCAAAATGTTATGGACAAAACTTTTTTGTCTAAAATTAACATTGATGTTAACAAAAAGTTGCCAAAAATGCACAATGTATCAAATGCGATACAAAAAATATGTAACAAATATATAATAATTATATAATAAAAATACATCATACACAATATGATAGCAAAAAAAATGGAATTTGTTATAACGGTTAATACACATCTCAGTTCCAAAAGAGTCAGAATTTTTTTGCTCTTTTTTTGTTGGGTCTTACAGCGTTAATCAATCACGGGGACAGTAACGCTTTACATTTGTGTTGCTTCATAACAATATAAACCTACTGCAGACTACAGTCCTCTGTACAGTATTTAAAACTGTCTTTCTCCAGACTGTCCTAAATTAAATTAACCTGCGGTCATTCATTCAGCTGGTGTCTATTGATTTCACTAGAACAAAGCCAAAGTCATTAAAATAATGAAATAACACATTTCATTCACTGGTGTAGTGAGAAAACAACCTGAGGGACTTTTTTCTTCACTCTGCTCTCCTGCTGTTTTGATGGAGTCGGGTGGAGGTCCAGCTGCACACGGGGAGTCCTTGGCTTTGGTGAGACGGGACCATCACCCACCTCCTATCTAGCTTTTTAACATGAAAGGTCATTTTTCTGGATAAGAACCAAGTAGATTTCAGTGCACAAAGATGTGCAAATGAAGCTTATGTGTAAGTTCATTAACCCATTTAATCCCCCTGTTGGGGGCGACCGTGGTTCAGGGGGTTGGGAAGCTCATCTTAATGGATGGTTGCCGGCTCGATCCCAAGCTCTGTCTGTCTCGGTCGTTGTGTCCTTGGGCAAGACACTTCACCTACCGCCTACTGGTGATGGCCAGATGGGCCGATGGTGCGATATGGCAGCCTGGCTTCTGTCAGTCTGCCCCAGGGCAGCTGTGGCTACAACCGTAGCTGCCTCCACCAGTGTGTGGATGTGAGAGTGAATGAATAGTGGCATTGTAAAGCGCTATATAAATGCCATCCATTATTATTATTTTCTCCCATTTTACTCCTTAGACCTCCCCTACACACAACATGTTTAACTTTGTTAAAGCAATATTGGGTTAAAATGGCAACAATTGTTGCTGGTGGGATTAAATGTGTTAAGGAAGCTGCTAGTATATTTATTACATCACTTCCACTTTCCCACGATGTCAAACTCAATACCAACAACATCACTGCTGTGAGCCAATCAGCATCCACTCTGTGCGGTTTAAATCGGTGCTCTCACTCATTCTCCCTTTCAGACTCTAATTCGTGCGACCCACCTCCTCACCATCTCCAGCACCAGTGTTGGGCAAGTTACTTTGAAAAAGTAATTAAGTATAGTTACTAGTTACTTCTTTAAAAAAGTAACTGAGTTAGTAACTAAGTTACAAGATTGTAAAAGTAATGAATTACTTGAAAAGTAACTATTGCGTTACTTTAAAAAAACAAACATTTAGCCCTCTGGGGTCCAGGGTATAATCGGCCATTTTTAACTACTTTGATGTTTCCTTTATTTCACCTTTAAAAACTATTTACTTTGTCTTGTTTGGTATCATCAGCACAACCTCACGTGTCTGAATTTACAGTTATGATTTTAATTTTGACAAACTGTATTAACACAACTGATCTAAAATCCTATGCAAGTTTTGTAAACAACAAAGTGATTTGCAGCCATTTACCTTTTACCCTTTTTTAAAACAACCATTTCAAACTATTTGCAGAACAATCAAAAAACACACGTATATCTTGTTTATCACGACTCTGGTTTTACGTGGCCGATCAACACAGTTTATAAACTGGTATATATATCCTTGTTGCTTGGTCATCTTGAAGTGGTCATGTGATTGGCTTACCACGACTACTTTATTCTTCCTCAGTCAAACAGCAGCACTCATGCGATTGTTTTCCCCTTTTGCTCCAGGTGTTGTTCCAAAAAGTGATCGTCGGGCAGAAAGTGATCGCCGTCTGCGGGAGCGCGCAGCTGCTTAAAGCTGTAGCGTCCAGATTACTTACAGCTACTTTGTGCAACTGATATGCGGTAAGTTGAAAACAGCTTCAACCGTCTGTTTGTTGAATAATAGTAACGAGACCGCATGTTCTTGTTAGTAACTGTAACGGCGTTGTAACGATAGAAATAGTACTTAGTTAGATTACTCGTTACTGAAAAAAGTAACGCCGTCAAGATCCTCAGTCTTCATCTTCATATTGTGGGCGGTCCTGTCCTCATTTCTATCAATGCTGCAGTTCCATCATGGCAGTATAAATAATAAACCATGTTCGGTTCTTCCAAATAACCTCTGCTAATTGAGCTGATGCTCCAGCAGCCTGCGTAAAAACTGATTTGTTGTGAATGAAAACCCCGTTACAAATGAGTCACCGGAATCTAGTCAAGATGCCACGAGTGTCTTCATAGCGTCCAGTGTGTGCGTGGCGTGCATCTGATCCCTGGACCTATCGTGAGAGGGCAAACGGGTAGCATTGGTTTGAAGTGCTGAACACGTTCGTTCAGAGAAACAGAAAGTGTGAAAGTGTTGAGCGTGTTAATGGTTTAGACTAAAAGTGCTCTCTCCGCTCTTTGATGCTGTCAGGTTGCAGCTCGAAGCGGCTTGTTTCAACACTTGATAAAAGCCCCTCTCGCACTTGTTTGAGATAACCATTACAGTCTCATCCTCTCACACCGTTGTTGTCCTGTTTAAATATTACTGAGAGTGCTGTCTGGAAACTAGAGGCTCCCTCCATATATGTTTTATTTCACTCAGTGCCTGAACAGGAAACCTCTCTCTGTATCTGTACGTGAGCGCCTCAAACACACAGCAGAGGCTACAGAGCCCCCCCTGGAGCAGTTCAGCGTGCTGCTCAGAGGCTCTTGAATAATGCTGCCTGGCACTTTGAACGTGAAACCCAGCACCTCCTGGTCCCCAGCTCACAGCTGGAGTGTTCCCAGTTGATGCCAGGCTCCAGCCAGCAGCCCGTCTGATTTCCATTCAACCTCTTTACAGCCAAGCCAACTGGGTCCCCTGCGGCCCCGTATGGTGAGTTCTCATTTTCATGTATTTTAATTGCAGAATGTGGCATTTAAAACTTCTTACAGGCTCTGTTTGTGTGGCTCTCTTTATTTTTTATCCATCGCTATTCTCATTTAAACTACTCCCACTCCCAGTTGGTGGTAATACCTAACATTTGGCAGTGTATCATTCAATTTCTATCCAAATATAAACTGAAACAGTTCTCATATTTATGCTAATAATATCCCACTCAGCTTCCCACCTTTTGAAATTAACTTTCCCAGATTGATTTTGAACGAAACAAAATGGGAAAGAGTTTTTTTGATTGGGAGAAACTTGAAAGTTGAATCTGTTATTGCTGTAAATACGCAATCTTACAAAAATGTATCGTACTGATCAATAACGTGTTCGCTGTGCGTGTCCACAGCTGACATGTCTGTATCCAGAGCTCGTTTGTAGAAACAAGGAGAAACTTTGTGCTAGCATGTTGTCTGTGCAGATGTTTTCAAAGACCGGACGTTGTGTTAGCAGGACACAGTTTTCACTTTCTCATCACAGCAGCCGTAAACTGCTCCACCATGTTTATCCTCTGATACATGAACTGATTGATCATTTTTGTCTTTATTTCCTGCAGATCACTGCAGAACTTTTGTAATGCAAGTAACAACATGGCTTTAACTGGAACGTAATTAGTGAATTTAGTAAAGTAGCACATAACTTTGTAATCCACACCTGCAAACTGCCAAATATTCCACTGTTACAGACGTGTGCACACTTACTGATGATCAGCCAATGAAGAGCATTGTTCCAGCCTTTCTGCTGCCACACCTCGTGTTCAATTAGCAATTAGTCTGCAGTTCACCTTCCACTTGCCTGATTGCCTTGTTCATTCAAGTTATTATCACCTGCTTTCATGTTTTTTGTGTTTCTTTGAGTAAAACTCTCTGTGCTGTGTTCTTGGTGCTGAGCTGCATCGCTGTGCGTGACCATCACCTGCTTTTGGATTAGAGATTTGGATTTTGGACCTTCACTCTGTTCTCCTGTGAACTGTTACATTAAATAGAAAAAACACTAAAAGACAGAAAGATAAGGAGGCCGGTGCTGAACACGACACAGAGGATCACAGCCAGGCAAACACTGGGCAGGCTAAATAACCAAAACACAAGAATATCACGAGAAGTGACACGACGACAACAACAAACAGGAAGGAAATGAAACTGAAAGCGTTCAAGCCCTTGGACCATGACATATCTGACCCTGTCTTTGCTGCAGGACTGAGCCTGTCAAAACAAAGCCATGCCAGCAATTTAAAAAAATTACAGCAGATGTAATATAATGACTTTCTTTC
>NW_005187506.1:1216143-1218081 GCF_000239375.1 Pundamilia nyererei | reverse complement strand
TTGCCGACAGTCCAGATGTTGTGAACATCTCTGTGAACCAAAGTGATTACACGTATGTGCTTTATCTCATTTTTCAAGCCCTTTTTAACCTTCAGCTTAATGAAATTAGAGCGAGGCCCGGCGCCAGGCGTGCTCACGCAGGCTTGATTTTTTTTGTTTTGTCAAGGACTCGGTCAAAGTAACTTCCAGACTCACTTTGTGTCCTCCCCAGATTCCTGCTGAGACACAAACCACACAAACAGGATATGAGGTCACAGCGTGATATATATCGCCAAGCCAACCCTCGGTGGGCGGGCCTCTGGACTGCAAAGCCACAAATAAATCTCTCCCCATGGGATCTTCTGTCGGTGTGAGCGTGTGAGTGTGCATGTATGTCCGCTTAAATCTGCCGTCCGTGTGTGTGTGAAGACTTGTGTGAGTCTGTTCGACTCAAAAATAAGATACCAAGCAGCCTGACAGCCGCTCGTCCTGCACTGTGCAGCTACAACGCTCTATTAGTCGAATCTGTCCACCAAACAGATGACATCAGAAGCTCGCTTCTGTAAGGTGCAGCTCTGTGCATACGATCCACATTCATCAGCACAGTGAAAGTAGTCCGATAAAGCACGTGTAATGAGTGGGGCGCCTCATCTTTTCCTCACAGACGAGGCCGAGGTAGCAGGAAGTTTTATGGGGCACAGATGTGATGCTTTTTTAACCCAGACTGCGTTTACTGCCGCCAGACGCAGGCAAGTATGCGAATATTCCCATTTTAATATTGCCCGCCCTTGTCGGAGATTTTAATCAGCCCCTCTGCAGTAATAATTGGATAAAGTTACCTGCTGTTTTTCAGCAAGCTCACCTCCCTCCCCTTCTCCGCACCTACCACCACCTCCCCCAGTGATAATCCAGTCCAAAGGGCCTAAAGCTCTGCTTTTAAATAAGAGTGGCACAAAAATAACACCTTGATAAGACTCTTAGTGGCTTTAAATTGAACTTTATTCTGCAAATTGGGATAATGTTTGAAGATTGCTTTTTAGTGCTACAGCGCTTTCACAGTAATGGACAGTGATTTTCAGCAGCCGTCCTCGCTGAAGAATGACACCCGAGCCACGGTCTGCAGGAAGTGGAATCAAAGGTCACCTTTGTTTCTTCAAAACAAGCCCTACATCCAAAATGAATCCGAACACAGAGATGATTCAGTGCCAACATCACACCAAAACCTTCACTAAATCGCTAATTATCCACTGAGGCGGTTTGCCGCTGAGTGCGAAGCGTCTAGGTGGAGAATTGCAACCTCTGAGTCACCAGAAAAGGGTGGAGCTACAACTCCAGGTGAGGAAGGAGCTCAGAGTGGAGCCGCTGCTCCTCCACGGAATAAAGCAGCTGATTTGGAGGTGAGGTGTTTCAGGGAGGAGATCCCAGGGCAGACGTGCATCCACAGATGTTTCTATTAAAGAATCCTGGTTTCTTGTCTCCAGGCTCTGAGAAGCTTGTGCACCTTTGAGTCGAGTAGTTGTGCCATGGTGAAGCATCAGGACACGCTCTTCATCACCAAGGTTCAGTTTAAATGGAACAACACATTTAAATCTCCAGGAAGTTTTTGTGAAACTGCAAAAATGAATCCAAAATGTCTGACTTCCTGTTTGGTCCGGGGTCTGGCTCCAGGAGGCCTTCTGGTGAATTTCATGCACATAACTTTATGAAAACCTTCATGTTGTGGAGCCTTTGTGCCCCATAAAATACAGAAAACCTCACCACTTCTTTCACACTTTGAGTGTAACGTGATCATTATTTACAAAACACAACAGCTAGAATCATATTTACATTTCCTGCGTAGCATAAACCGCCGTGAATATAAGCTCTCCACATTAAAATGCCTTCTCCAGGCTGCAGAAGCTTGTTTTTATTGTTCATGTCCTGGTACACCCGAGAGTCTGTGGCCTTCAGATGAAGCAG
>NW_005187506.1:1213276-1215045 GCF_000239375.1 Pundamilia nyererei | reverse complement strand
TGCCTTTTTAGGGGGTGTGGCCTCTTTGACTGACAGGAGGTTTGCTACACAGGTGGCTAAAGCTGCTAGCTGTATGCTAGCCTTCTCCTTAGCTAACTGTAGTATCTGAACTGGACATAAACCCACACATGCTCTCAATCTGCTCCACCCCTGCTCTTTAAGCTGATCTTGAAATCAACAGTCAGAGGTGTTCTTGTGATTCTGCGAACTCGTCTGAAAACTAAGACTTGGCCTTGTATTCGCTTGCTTTTTCAGCTCCACCTCTATAAATCGCTTTTACTTACTAACAGATGGTTGCAGACGTCTGAGCTCCAGCTTTGGATGTTACCGAGCACTAATCAGCAAGTATCTGTATCTGCCATTGTCACTATCAAAGTGCTTTGAGGCAACATCAGGGTTGGGGGTTTGACCTTGGGTTGGCTGGGCATTCAGGAGGGCAGCATCAATTAAAGTTCAGCCTGAGTCCTTCACACAGAGGTCGCTCCACAGGCTGTTACAAGAGAAGAGTAGTTTTTTTAAGCTAAATTATAACCTGCAAGGATATGAAAAAAGTTACCTTAATTAATAAATGAGAAGACACCAACTGGCCTACATGTACACCCTTAAACATCCACCATCCTTTGCTCTGTGTGTCTGACGGAGAAGAGAAATTCCTTAATATCACACCTCAGCTGTAATCTACACGGAGGATAACAGCTGACAGGGCTTCAGAATAACACCTTTGGCCCGTATTATTCACTGAGAATAAAAGAATATGAGGTGTAGGCTGATGAAGGGAAATAAGATCCAGCTGGCGGAGGGTAAGCTGCTGAGCTCACCGGAGAGGTGCGGGCTCCCATGGCCTCCGAGGAGGCGAGAGACACTCGGCTGTGACCAGAAGATCGAAGGCGGAGGCAGAAGCTGCGAGCAGGAACCTCCAAATCGCTCTGCTGAGATTTTGTTTTAGCACCAAAACATTGTTGTTTGTGCATATTGTGCACTTGATTTGAACATTGCCTCATAATGATTAAAAAGTTTGGGATTTTTCAGCTTTCATGTTACTCCATAATTGTTCAGAGAGGTTGAGGTCAGGTGACTGTGGAGGGAAGTCCATGGCAGTCAGTCAAATCTTTGAGGTATCAGTCCAGTGCTTAGAAAGCTCCCCTTTTACCAGTCTACCTGTACAAAGTTTTGTGAAGCGCTCACTGATTTTAAGTGTGGTGCTGTAACAGGATGGGACCTCTGCAACAAGTCAGTGCATGAAATTTCTTTCATCCAAGATAATCCATGGAAAACTTTGAGATGATTGTGGAATATTTTGGGGGAAGACTCGGCTCAAGATTCCACAGTTTGGGTCAATGGGTGACATCATGGGAACTACGTCCACCTTTTACACTGTCGGTGTTTCCAACAGAGGAACAGGGACTCCACCTGCATGTGACTGAATGCTGCGTCAAAGGAAAGAACCAAGTCTTTACACAAAGGAGGTCGATGCTACAAATCTGATCCAGTTTGATTAACGACTGAGAACCTGAGCCGAACCTAAATTGTTTCACCTTTGAAGACCTCATTTTTGTTTCTAATTTCACTGGATCCTTGAACTTTCTGATTATTTCTACATTAACAATAAAATATGAGACATTGTCAACATGGTCTCAGATGTCGGGACTCTGCTGTAGCTGAAGTTGAAGATCTGTTTGGTTTTGTTAGGATGCCTGGGTCGTTGACCCAGGGTTTTTGAGTTTATTATATTATTTATCATTTCTAGTCTTTGGTTTCTTTGTTAGAGT
>NW_005187506.1:1198968-1201035 GCF_000239375.1 Pundamilia nyererei | reverse complement strand
GCTCTTTGTTGTCTCACACCATAACGTCACTCATGTGTGGCCTAACAAAGCAAAAAGCTGAACATAATGTAGCAGTGTCAGTAGTTAGACCACAGTAATGCTACAGCATTATTTCTTGGCCTGGCTCCGTAGTTTCCTGGTGTTTCTCCTTCATTTGTCTGGCAGCTGCTCAGAGCCATGAAACAGCTCGCTGCGTAAGACAAGAAGACATAACGTGTTAATTAGTGAGTTTTAGAGGCGCTGACTCACTCGTTCTCCCTGCCTCCAGTCTTGCTGTTAAGCTAAGCTAGCAGAGGCTGAAGCTTCATACAGCATGCATCATGCAGACTTACCTGTAAGCTCAGAGAGGAGGCCTTGTTTCCTCTGACAACCCGGACTGAAGCCCATTAGAGGTGCTTTTATTGCTTCTGTGTGCACACCGGGATCTCAGCGTGTGCGAATCCTCTCTCAGATTTGGGTCCTTTCTGATATTCTGTCACCACAGCAGCTCTGACCTGTCGAGGCATGAGCGCTCCGCCTCTGGGGCTGTCCTGTGGTGGTACTGGAGCAGATATTTGATCAGATTGTGATCTACAGAATTTAGAGGTCGGACTCCTGAATGTGTCCCTCGAGCTGTTGCTGAGCTGTTTTTTGCAGTTTGCCAGGGCAGGCTGTCCTGGGGAGTGCCGTCGGCTTTGGAGGGTGGGTGTTTTGTCTGCAGCAGTGGTGGGTGGAGAGGCTGTTCTCATTCCCAGAGAAAAAGAATCAGCAAGTGGGGAAAACGGCAAAGAAAACAACTCAAACAGGATGTGTTCACCTGCCACACCTCCATCCAATGTGGGCTGGGTCAAGGCAAAAAAACATAACCTTCCTGTCATGCACAACTTATGATTATTCTTATTATTATTAGTGAGGACATAAGTCTGTTCCCATTGAGTCACATTACGTCTTTTTGAAACAAAAGCTTTGCTGTTGGTCAAGATATGGTCAGAGTGAGGCAAGAGAAACCTTTGATCACAGGTTTACTTATTCATGCAACCTTTGCAACGTTTTACCACCCAGAGGTGGAGCGCTTCAGACCAGGTTCCCGCGGTTCGACCTTGGCTCTGGATGCGAGGTGTGATGTCTGTGGCACGGCCCAGTCACTCGTCTTTGTACGTGGCATGAAAGAGATTACAGAGGGGGTGGCAGCGGTGCACTGAGTGAATTGAAAGGGGACAAGTTGGGGCTAAAAGGAACAAAACAGTAACATAGATTAAATGTTTGTCCTTTTCACATTCTCATAGCCTTATTGTAACATCTGCTCAACACCAGCAGTTTATAAAGAGCAGAAGTGATTCCAGCTTATTGGCTGAACTGGTTGTTTTTTGGGTGGTTTGTGGCCCTCCACAACAATCCCAGTTTCTAATGTGACTCTGGGATTTATTTGTTGACCAACAATCTAAATCAGGGGTGCACTTTTGTTGTGATTTGGCGCTATATAAATAAGATTGAATTGAATTGAACACCAGGCCTCAAGGGCCGGTGTCCTGCAGATTTTTGGTCCCAGCCTGGGTCAGCACACCTGAATCAAATGATTAGTTCATTACCAGGCCTCTGGAGAACTTCAGGACATGTTGAGGTCATTTAGCCATTTGAATCAGCTGTGATGGATCAAGATCACATCTAAACCTGCAGGACACCGGCCCTCGAGACCTGAAGTTCCCCACTAGGGGTGGGTTTTGATTATCGATTTATCGATTAAAATCGATTCTGGTATATCATCTAACGTGATATCAATTCATTAAAATCCTGAATCGATTTTTTAAATATAAATTTATTTTGCCCCAAACGCCAGAATCTCAGGTTAAACCTCACAAAAGTTCAACAACCACCAAACAGGTAAAACAGTAAACGAGAGCAGGAACACGGATCCTGCACAGAGACGTAAACACAAAGCTCGACCCGCCGACGCATCAGAATCAGTGAGATGTGGCTTTCTCACCCGATGCACTTCATGCACAGCTCTCTAACTCTCTGTACTTCAAGAACAGTTTTCCGTCTAAAAATCTGTCGGCAGCTGTGATACAAAATGCAAAACGCTCAGCC
>NW_005187506.1:1195577-1198339 GCF_000239375.1 Pundamilia nyererei | reverse complement strand
CTCTACAATGTGTGACAGGCAGACACAAGCTTATTAATTCTGCAGGCTATGTGGGGCACCGCAGGAGTGTTTATGTGTTGTGCACCTCACTGAGGTTTTCAGCCTGTGGGGGGATTTCTGCAGCAGGGTAGCCTGATAGTTAAAGAGGATCATCCAGTAGCCAGAAGCTTTCCAGCTCAGTTGCATTATATTCATCCTGGTGAAAGTGCCCTTGCATGAGTCGCATCATCTCCACCTAATCCAGGTGTGCTGCTCACAGGGGTGGCTGACCCCCGAACCCTTTGTAGAGCGTCCGCGGGGATGTGGGCAGCAACAAGCCTCTAATTTTGTTGAGAACACTGTGTGAAATTTGGGGGCTTAGCTGCAGTTTTTCCTTCTAAATCTTAAAAGTTTACATGGTTGGTTTAGCGCTGATTAGGTTTCATGGCTCGAGGGATCACTGAGCCAACTTTAAATTCACCACCAGTTTCAGTCTTTTTGTAAATCTGACGTTTTAGAGATATGAAGTTTTTATCTCGCAGCAGCCACTGCTCTGGTTTTTCCTCCTTCATGGTTTTACTGGAGCTGTTTTAAAGCTGTTTAAAATAAGCCTCATAATGTCAATTCATACATACACAAAAAATATATTTCCATGTGATTTAATAAATGTATTTATGCTTTCTGGATCCTTCCAAGGCCGTTTCTTCAGTATTGTCTTTTAGCTCTTTGACCTTCAGCCACCCGTCGAAAGAGAACGAGAGCAGGCGGCGAAAAAATTATACACTTTCATACACAAAATTCAGATTCTGGTATATTCTGGTGATCCAGATCACCTGTGCATGGAAATTTGGTTTATTCATCAGGAGTAAGTGTCGTCCTGCCACTCGCCCTTTAGAGACATACCGCATTATATTTATTGTCTTTTTATCATCTAAAGGTTTTCTGAAATGATATGCTGGATAAGAAACAAAGTTTTCATGTTCAAAGGAGAAAGTGTGGCGCTGATGTAACACGAGCAGGAAGATGGAGGACGTGCTGATGGAGGACGGAGGTGAGGCAGAGAAGCACGGGCAGGATGAGAGCCGTCTCAGAGACACAATGACAGACAGGATGCGAGGCAGGCGGAGAGACGGCGGTGCCAGCTGTAACAGATGTTTCCATCGTTTCTGTTGTGCTGCTGCAGGCCCCTCGCTCTGCTCCAGCCAAACCCCCCGCGACCCCTCGCTTTGCGACTTTGGGTTTGTGTTAATGTCAGACGTGTGTGCTCCTCTCTGTCCTTTGTCTGCTTTTATTTTCCCACCCTTCTGAGAGCCGTTTGAGTTTTATGTAAACCAACAGTGAGGGCACTTTAGCAAAATGGGGTCGTGTGTGCTGCTCCGCCCTACCTCGCTTCGGGCAGCTCAATCAGCGCCGGAGCTCCGGTTTAGGGTTAAAGTAATAATCCATTACATTTGCATGTAAATTAATCAGCTGTGTTACTTCTGATCTCTGACATGATAGCGGTTGACACTCTGCCCCCTCTAAATGCTCTGTCTGTAATTTAGTCGTTTTTATTTCTCATCCAATTTTTCAGCTCCGCAGTGATCCTGTTGTTTCTGTTTGAACGCTAACCTCTCACCGTCCGCCCGCTCAGTGCCAGACCTCATTTGGAAGGTAAAATGTTGCAGTTTATGAATATTTGCTCATTTAGCTTGAGGCTAAAACGAAACCCAACCCTAACCCCAGAAGAGTCAACAGTTGGTTGGCGGATGCTAACAGGTTCACAGAACAAGTGAAAATCAAATCTTGTGTTGATATGAGGTCTCCGCCTGCTCCACAACGATCAGCTTTGAATTATTAAAAGTTCTTCATTTGTCATCATTGCTGCACTTTAAGCTGCTCTCATCTCTCCATCTTATGAAAACCTCTGCCAGGGACATACATCAGTTTGTCTTATTGTTGGATTGCTGAAAAAGTTGATTTACATAAACACGCAACCAACTTTGGAGCGATCAAGTTTTCAAAGGATTCTTTAGCGGTGCAATAAACCTTTCCATTGCATGTCTGTCCATTAAAGTCTAGTCAAGTATTGCATTCTCCAACACATCTGAGAGGTCCTCCCAGAGGAGACATGATCTGTTTGTTCGTTAATTTATTTCAAACATGTAAACAATACACAGGTACATTTAGTAAAGAAAAAAGAGAGAGAAGAGAAAAAAATACTATACAAAAGTCAATACATCTCAATATTGCTACAGTTCTGATTCATTTACATGTTGAAAGGACATCTCGTTAATGAGTTTTAGGTCTTCAGTTTTTGGATGTGCCCAGAAAAGGCTCCAAACGTAGAAATAAATAATGAAGCTGTGTCTTTTGGAGCTGATCACCTGACTTCCCTCTGGAGGTTTCTGAGGTTGAACCCTGACGTCCTGCAGGTGAAGCTCATTTGTCAGCTTTATCATTTCAGGGATGATCAGCTGTCTTATCTTCAGAAACACGTTTTATTCAGTTTCTTGATGTTCTTCATGAAATATCACAAACTAATCTGGATCCAGTGACTCGATCCATGCGTGGTATGAAGGCGTTTCTGGCTTAGTGGAGGTACTGCTCCATTTTCAAACGTTTTCCTATTAATAATAATGTAATTGAGGTATTTTTATTGCTTCAAAGGGAGGGAGGATAATGAAACGCTTTAATAAAACGTAATCTATTAAGCTACGGAAATAGATTTCCGGTGTAATGCTTTTCCTTCTCTTTTTCTCACAGCAGAACCTCATTAAAAAATTGGCAAATATAATTCCAGA
>NW_005187506.1:1172299-1195107 GCF_000239375.1 Pundamilia nyererei | reverse complement strand
ACACACACACACACACACACACACACACACACACACACACACACACACACACACACACAGTAGAAACTGCTTATATAAAGAGGTGGGCAATAGTTTTAATAGCAGAATAGAATAGCCCTTTTTTGGCATTGTACATGTACAACAAAATTATGGGTGCACCCCACCAACTGTGCAGGAATAAAATATAAATAGTAGGACAGCAGGAATAAATATACAGTCAGGAGGAATATCTCCAAAACAATAGAACGGCACACACTGGAGAACAAAGTGCTCGGAGCAAAGAGAAGACGTAGTCTGAGTGATGGCGGTTACTCAGACCCTGGCTCAGATTGGTGTGGTGGGTGGCGGGGTGCGGTGTGGGGGATACTGTTTGTTAACAGTCTGAATCGACCAGGTGAAGAAGCTGTTAGTGAGTCTGGAGTTGTGGGACATGACTGACCTGAAGCTTGACTAGAGGGCAGCAGGTCAAATAAGTGGTGGGCGGGGTTTATGGATCACCTGTGATGGCTCTGCCCCAGGAGGATCTGGCGATGGCTTCCAGGGGTGGCAGAGGGCACCCAATGATTGTTTGGGCGGTGTTAATGGCCCTCTGTGGAGCCTTCCTGTTCTCAGTTGTGGCCCCTGCGTACTCTGAGTTGTGGGTGAGATCAGTGGAGATGTGGGTGCCCAGAGACCTGAGGGTGGAGACAGATTCCACCCGTGGTGGACCTGTCTGTGCCTCCTGAAATCCATTACGAGTTCTTTGGTTTTAAGGACGTTCAGCTTCAGGTTATTTTCTGAGCACCAGCAGGACAACTTCTCTACCTCCACCCTGTACGCTGTCTTATCTCCATCAGAGATGAGCCTAACCACAGTGGTGTCATTGGCATAGAGCTGGGTGAAGGGGAGGAGATGGTGGGGGGTAAGAGCTGCAGGGGAGGAGTGGTCTCAAACCAGGTGTTGAGCTCCTCTGCAGGTTTGAGGCTGCTGTGAGGGGTTGGGGGGCTCTGTCCTCGGTAGTTGGTGAGGGTTTGGATGCTTTTCCACACCTCGCAGGGTTGTTGTCGGTGAGGACACCCTCTATCCTGTAGGCCTCCCTCCCGGTTCTCCTGCTGCAACGAAATCTGGACTGAGCGAGTCTGAGAAAAAACAGCTGGGACTAAGAAATAAAAGAAGTGGGCATGTATAATATCTCTTCTAAGCCATTAAAAAGTTCAACTTTGCACCGTTTCGTCCAGATTTTAGGGCACAGTATCAGTTGAGATGGTCCTTGTTTGTTAAAATCTAGGGCTACCTAATTTTGTTTGGTATCTGGCCGGTTTCCTTATTGTTGTTGCTGCCACACTGAGGTTATCACCATCACCCCACATCTGGATGATTTTGGGATGTGCTTCCTTGGTCTTCTGGGTTTTCTTACAGTGTTCCAGTTTATTAGGGGGGCAGATATGAATAAAGCTCTAAGAGGTCCGTAAGACTAGATGAGTGCTATAGAAATGCCAGTTAATGATGATTTATTATCTAAATTACTGAGTCTGAATCATGACATTATCACAAGGTAAAACGCCGGTCTGTAAAGCTCAAACCACGAGGGTGCAGATAACTACCACCTGTCACAGGTGCAACAGCAAAACCAGAGCCTGCAGGACAAATCTGGTCGCTCACAAGTTTTACCTAGGACAGCAGATTGCTTTAGGTTTAAGCTAACAGAGTGGCATGAAACAGCAAAGCCCACTACATCCATTTTTCATGAAGCAGCTTTTGTTTTCAAAGAGTTGCTACCGTAGCCTGGATGACTGAGAGCCTACACAGAACAAATGTCATTTTACGTGCAGCTCCTTTCACATCAGGTCAGTCGGGTAAACGTAACACAGTGACTGAGCCGTCACGTTCAGCTCTTAACTGTCCCAGACTTGCAGCAGTTGTCAGTATCAGGCTGTACGGTGGTGTTTTTATTATGTTGCTCCATTATTCCTGTAAAGTCTACCATGCTCTACTTTGTGGACTCGTTCAGAGCTTTGCATGAGACTCAGTTAAAGTGCTTTCATAAACTGCGTATGATGTGATATATACGGACCTTCATTTTCTGAATGTGCATCGGTGTGTTTTTAGTCGCTACTGTGAGTCATTAACTTTGTTCTTCTGCAGGTTTTTCCATCCCTGTCTCTGTGCTTCTTTTCTTTCCTCTCTCATGTTGAAGTCGATGGCTACGCCTCCCTGATCCCCGTTCGCTGAAGGTCTCTTCCTGTTAAAAAAGGAGTCGTTCCTTCTTGAACTAAATTAAGATGAATTGTTTCTGCATGGCCAGGCTCTCTGGGCGCAGATAGAAGAACACTAATAACAGACATCAGACGGGTGGAACTAGGAGCAAGTTCAGCATAGCCAGATGTTCTTTGAGTTAGTCCAGGGGTCGGCAACCTGCGGCTCCGGAGCCGCATGCGGCTCTTTAGTCCTCATAAGCGTCAACCCTCGCGGAAGCCGGTGTACCCGCAGAAACGCCGTGCATTTATCGAGACTTTCAACCCCAGGTAGGCCAGTTATGGACCTTCGGATCCACATTATGTCGGCAGCTGTTCTCCACCGTGAACTATGTTAAAAACAAACAGCGCTCACGCCTCACAGACGACAGCTTACAGTCCTGTAAAGATGAAAATGGCTTCGTACAGCCCCGACCTGCAGACGCTGTGCGCAGAGGTTCAGGAGCAGAAGTCCCGTTGTAAACATATCATATCATATATATATCATATCATAAATAAAATGTAATTTTCTCTGTAGCACTTCAAGGATTTCATAAGCAACACACCTTAGTTGTTCACACAAAGCATAAAGGTAAAAAACAATATATGCAGTGTTATCTTCATTTTAGATGTCAAAAAGTATTTGCGGCTCCCAGAGTTTTCGTTTGCCTGGAAACCGGCTCCAAATGGCTCTTTGGGTGTTAAAGGTTGCTGACCCCTGAGTTAGCCGGTTCATCAAAACCTAAAGCTGCAGTTAGAGGTGAGCACAACCATCAGCTTACTCTGCCCACGCCGTCCACTTTAGGCTCTGAGCACGCTCACATTAAAGGGTGTTTGACGCATCATTTCACTCGTCTTCCACGCGACGTCGATCAGCTGAGTACCGTGTGTGAGTTCATTTATTCATTTCACTGCTTGGTGCTGCTGTTTTTTTCTGGCATGGCAGCTGCACATTAGAGCCCTGAAACTTCAAACTGCATACACATAAACATTAAAGGTTAGGCAGCGAGTGCAGAGTCTGTCTCAATGTCTGATAAAGGAAATAATGCAAGTCTAGTAAATGTAAATGTTCTATAATATTATAATACAGTGAGTTGAATGTTCTTGGGTAAAAACAGCCTACCGATGTGACTGATGAGTTTCTGATCTGTGTTTCAGCTGCTGCACGTCCAGCTGTGTAAAAGCAAACAGGAAATTAGGACCAAGCATAAAAACATTTTCTGCTTCATCAGCTGAGTGAATAAAGTTTGCAGACAGCAGAGAAACTATATCACATTTAAAGCTGAGAGAAACAAAAGAATCAGTAAAAATGTGTCACTTTCAGAACATACAGCTGCTCCAGATCAGGATATGTTCAGCATCAGTTACCATGGTGATCTAGCCTAGTAAAAATATAGCCATCTTTGTGATGCTGAAACTGAAACTGAAAGTCTGCAGCATTGTTGTAGACCGGAGGTGGGCATTTCAATTTCGTGGAGAACCGCACCAAAAAGCTGGCAGAGATCATCAAATTAATACCAAGAAGAACTGGTTTCAGCTCATTCTCAGTATGAGCTCTGAATTCCTATGGAAGCAGTAAGGGTGGCCTTTGTTTTGCTCATGACTGCACCTCAGTAACACATTAATGTTGCTTCACAGTACCCCCCCTCTAGTGTGACGAAGCTGCTTCCTTCATGACCCGGTGCAGAATAAACTGAAAGTGCATCCCTGTGTTAACGTTAGAGTATCTTCGATCTGGGCGACGGGTTATAAAATGCTTGCATGTTTGCATTCATTTTTTCCACTTTACATGGTAAATAGTGTAGCAGTGTATAATGAGTCAATCAGCATGCAGTCAGTGAAATAACGGGCACTCTGATGCTGGACAGATTGTTTTCTGCCACGAGACATCTGCAGAGCTGCTAATTGAAACACGATGTGTTCGACTGCATCGACCTTCTCCAACCACAGAATGTGACAGGGTGCACTTTAGCTGCACGTGCAGTGCACTTCCAACAGGTAAACAGCACTTTAATGAGCCCTCTTCCCTCCAATGGCTCACTAACCGAATTGGGATGGAAAACAGAGAGCGAGGCGACCGTTGATGTGTTTCTGCTTTGAGCAGGTTTCATTTGAAGTGATGTCACCGGCCGTGCCGTGCACAAACCCGAGCCTTTGTGCACGCCCGAGCCCTGCTATCCATTCTGTTCACAAATTAAAGCCGTATCTGCTCTTTCCTCCTTCAGACGCTCTTACTGTCACACTTGTAATTCATTCAGTCTTAATCTTGTATTATTATGCTAATAATATAATCATTTCAACTGTAAATTGAAAATGGAGTCTATTCCAGCAGCAAACAGTTCAACAGTGGCAGCAAATCTGGCAGCGTGGCATTCGGGGAAACATTTGGCATGGCTGCCTCCTGTTTTGGATGCCAGAGGGCTGCGCGCTCGCAGCACGCTCACAAATGTTCATCCTAGCAGGCTCGACTGAGGCAACTTGTGTGACGGATCAGGTGCTTTGGATTGTGAAGTTTTGATGTCATTATTTATCTGATGAAAACAAGAGGGTGGAGCCACAGAGGAGGCACTCTGCCGCCTTGCGTGAGAGAGCAGATCCTTTGTTTTTCTGAAGTCCACAGTTTGAAGATTCAATATTTGTAGTTGGGGCACTAATATGATCAGTTTTTGGAGCATTCTGTATCGCGCTTTTGTAATTGACTAAATATCAAAACCCAGTCCACAGGCAGCCGAATTAGCTGATCCAATTAGCCAACCAGCTTTCAGTCAATAATAAAAACCTATTAATGCAAAAAGTGAAGATTTGATACCATTTGAACAGCTGAGTTATAGAAACATTTAGGGGGAGATTATCTATCTGGTCTTTAAGTCTGACGTCATCAGCTGTTTCTGGGTCCAAACTCCGCTGCAGGTCCCAAAGTCACACGAACACTGCAGCATCACTGAGAGTTACAAACTGCCTAAATTCTTTCATCTTTAATAAAATGATCAGCGTTGCTGCTTTACCAGGTGTAACAATTAAGTTTAACATCCAGGCATCAATGAAAACAGGATTTATGAAATTTAACAGAGTTAAAATTTAGCAGGAAGTTAGCTCGCTAGTTTCCACCTAAACATGATATAGCATGTTAGGGATTTCTGAAAAATCCAAACGCACAGCTCTGCTATCACTTCCAACATAAATGAAGACAGAAAACTAAACAGCAGTGACGTTTGTAGGGTTACTGAAGTTGGGCTAGCTGCTATATAATGATGTGCTACGTGACCGCTAGAGACACAGCTATGTTAGCATAAACACAGTGAAGCTGGAGGATGAACGCTAACTTTTTTCACTGGATAAAAGTTAACGTGAAGGTTCCTGATGGTTAGAGACAAATGCAATCGCATGGCAGGATGCTGTAAACGGACCAAACTTCAGTCAGGAGAACAACTGAGATAATCCATCCACGATACGAGGTTAGTTATTCATATACTGCTGCCTGGGCTGTAGTTACGTCGTAAGGGTTTAAAAACTGAGCTTTAAAATGAACAGTGGTGATAAAAACCGATGGAGGCCGACAGTGATCACTGACTGTTTTTAGGGGCTTGTTGAGATTAAATAGAACAAGATACAAAGAATTAAAACATGTTAAAAACACAACAGGCTTAATAAATACAGAGTAGTTTGGGCCTAGAAGCAGGATCGTCATCACTTAAAGACCCAATAGAGACTTAAACAGCTTCTGTAATGTGGACAGGAAGTAAAGCTGTAACTGAATGACGACTTTTCCTCCTTGATGTTATGATAAATATTATAATTTAAAAACATCACCAGTGTGCAGCTTTGCAGTGTGCAGAGAAAACAAGCGTCCCTAATCTTTAGTTTGGGCGCCATGGCCAGCAGATAAAGCGTCACTTGGCTGCTTTGCTTTCCCACAGATCCTCCCTTTCACAGATTCTTTCTCAGTTCTGATTCCCAGCATCACGAAGAGAGAAAACTGTGTTCCACACACTGTGGAAAACTGATGGAGCTCTTTAATAGCTTAATGTTGCATATTAATGCAGGCCAGCTGTCCTATCTGTTACACGGTGCACAGAAAACAGTAAACGCTGCTGCCTGGAAGACAGCTGCAACTTCCTCAGCGCTCCAGAGTTAACTCGATCCAACCTTCAAATCCTCAATCAGGGGCCCAACTCTGTCAGACGGGAAAAATTTGCCCCTTCTTACAGCTCTGCAAACACAGCCAGAGCTGCTAAGGTCACTGATATTATTAGCAACTTGCTGACATTTGGTTGCCATGACGAGCCGAATCAACCGACGAACGATTTTGGCCGTGACAGAGGACAAAGCAACATCGTGGAGGCGCAGTTATGGATTAAAATAAAGCGAAAGCCAATTAAAGGGACAATCGACAGATAATAAGGACCATGGCTCCTAACAGAGCTGTCATTGCTGAACTAACAAGCAAACGTGTTGCTTTCCTCTCTGCATGAATTCTGCATGAGCAATAAATCACCTCTGCATGCAGAAAAGCTGCACAGAGGACAGCCAAGATGACATCTCCATCACTTCAGCCTTCAAAAACAACTTTTTTAAAGGTGACCTTGACAAAAGTACAATCCACTGTAATAGCTGGAGGGCTGGTTGTTAAATCGCCACCACCTCTGTATGTCCAGGAAAAGATGCTGAATCCTAAACTACCTCCCATGCATCCATCGGTGATAAGGCTGGAGCCTAACTGGTGAACTAACTGGTAACTAGTGTTAATACCATAAACTCTATATAAAACATGGATGTAACCATTATGACATCATGCACTAGTTTCTGGACACTTTGAAGTCTTAATGTAGTGTTTTGACTTTTTTTTCCTTCCTTTCTGTGAGCAACAAGTGAAAATATTTACCTGAGGGAAAATATAGAAACACACATCTGAAAAAATGCTTATTAGTCCAAGAAGCAAAGAAAAAACCTCTGGGAGACATGTAGTTTTTGACATCATTAAAGTTGATAAGAAATAAAAATCCCTCCATCAATCACCACCTGGAGGGCTTTGAGTGCCCCGTTGATCAAATTGGTCTTGGATGAGGAGCCAGACTAAAGAAAAGTTATGACCGCACTACATTACCTGGATTAGGGTTAGCTGCCGACCCTGGCCACCCCACCCTGCAACCAGAGTAGCTCTCCAAACCGGTTTCATAAGCATAAATGTAACAGCTGCAGGTAGAATAAAACCAAACGCATTGTTTTTGACTTCGCATGTACTTCAGTTGGTTTTATATTGTCAGGGTTGGAGAACTGAATTTTAAAAAGAAAACACATCCACGAATCTTTTGGAATGAAACTAAATTTATATAAAAATCTGCAAATTGCAGACCTGAATCAGCCAGTTCATCTGCTTTCAGGAGAGCTGCTCGAGCTGTTTCTACTGACCGTGTGGGGCATTGAATGAAGATTACACTACCTCGTAAAATAAAACAGGCAGTGTGATAACTAAGCGGGGAAACACATGAAGGTGTCCGGGCTCTGGGTTTGTGACAAGCAGTTTGAGTTTATTCTATATTGTTGATTTCTTTTGCTAAAATAATGTTGAATTTGCGTATTTTGTATTACTTGTGAGATAATGTTCTAGTATTATTATTAGCTTGTCTGTTTTATGTTTCTATGCGTCCTTGTCTATGTTGGTTCTCCTTGAATTCTGTCTCCCCAGTATGTTGTCAAGCTCGTGTTGTCATATCTACGTCCCATTGTGTTTCCTGTTTTATTTTGAGTGTTGTGCTCCATGTTCAGTGTGTTTAGTTTTGCTTCCTCTGGTGTTCAGGTGTTTCCACTTCCCTCATTACCCCTCTGTGTATTGAAGTCCTCTGTCTTCCTCTGTTCAGTGTTGGTGCGTCTGTTTTCCTCTTTCCACTGTTCAGGGCATGCTCATGTTTCTCTCATGCTTCTGCTCAGAATCATGTTCACGTCTCTGTTGGTCACAGTTATTATAGTCTAGTTTTTTCCCAGTTTAGTTTTCGCCTGTGTTTTGTTTTGTACTCGTGTTTTTCAGCCTAATAAACGGCTCAGCTTTTTGTTAAAGTTCAGTCCTGTCTCTTCTGTGTCTGCACTCGGGTCCACACCGCAAACACACTGGCTGCTCAGCCATAACAGAAGGTACTTTAACACAGGAAACTTGGCACAGGAGGAGAGAACACCGATAGAAGAATTCGACTCCAAATCAACTCAGGACAAAGAACAAGACTAAATACACTAAAAATACTTTATATGAACTCTAAGAAAACCACGAATCACACAGAATATTTAAATAAAAGTCAAACACACTGAGTTAATGAACCCAGAACGACTGCACAAGCATCATTTACATTTCAGGCTACATGGAAATACTTAAAGAGTAAACTCAGTGCTTTAATCCAAGCGTAAGCAGATAAATGGATCCAACATACTCCTGACAGCAGCCATGTGATCCTCTCACTCTCAGGTTTTTATTTTTTTGTGTTATCAGTATATTTTTCCACTTTGCACATTTTTTCTTATGAGCAAACAAATGAAATCGTCTGTTTCATTTTCACAATTCAGGAATTTTAAAAGTCACGAGTCTAGAGGCAAAACAAATAAACTGGAAGTGAGCGAGATGAGGTCACGTGATATAGATTTAATAACCAAGCTTTGTACTTTGACTTGATTATCTGAGAGTCTGAAACGCCAAACTTGAACTCTGGAAACAAAACGCTGCTGAACGATTAAACGCGTTAGCGCCACTTTCGACGGGCTCGTTGATTTCTGTGAATGTCGGACTTTGACATTTTTCCTCCCTCTCCGTCTCTCCCCGAGTCCAACTCTCTCTCTGCCTTGCTTCCTCCCACTCGTTCCGTCTCACTTCCTGTCTAACCCAAATCAGACTTCGTCCACGTCCCCGTCTCACCCTCCTTCCTTTCGTTCTTTTTTCACAGCTCATCAAACCCAATCAATCTGGTGGCTTCTAGCTTTGTTAAAGAATTACAGAGTAGTGCGGCTGTAAAAACCTCTCCCCCAGACGTTCCCTTCACATGACAAGAGACAGACAGTGGTGCTGGCGGGGGTGATGAAGAGGGAGAGCAGTCTGGTACCAACTAATTAAAGAAACTCCCAGAATCCTCTTTTTTGTGTGTGTTTTTTTTCTTCCCCTAACTGGCTGAGACAAAGCCATGTGACCCGTAAAGAGAATGAGCCAAGTGACCCATGACAAACCACAGGAAATAGTCTGTGAGGATGGAGAGAGGAGGAGGGAGAGAGTCGGGGAAAGGTGAGGAGGTGTGAGGGAGAAAGAGCTGAAAGAGGGTACGAGAGAGAGAGAGGCTGGAATTAGCAGGACGCAGTAGCAATAATGTCAGGTCACGGCCTTTAGGGTGGAGATTTGTGGAGAGAGATGAGAAAGTGCGCTGAAACAAGCCGTGAGGTTGGACTGGGCTTTATTAGGCGGGTGGCACGAGGTCAGCGTTACGCTGTGTAACAGTCAGACATCAGAGTGTGGAACCGATGTGCCTGGAAAAGCTGAGAAACCCTGCAACATGAATGTGATGCATCTGTATTTTTGTATATCTGAGCATTCATATTCTTCCTCACAGTGAGTCCTGACACATGACGCAGCTCATCATCATGAACGATGCTGGGAACAGTTTGCATCCAAAGTGCTAGCAGAGCTGCACATTTCAGCTTTCTTTTAGAAGTCCTTCACTCTGAATACGGTGTTTCACCTTTAGATTAAGGCTAACAGCTCACTTCTAACCCAGAAGTCCTTCTTGTCTGCTGGATGTTAAACAGCGAACAGCAACACTGAGCCTTTTATTGGAGCCAAAAGAATTTGAGCCACTTTCAACTCTCGGTGGTGTCTCAGAGTTTGATTAATTTTTAGCTGAAGGAGAATATGGTTCCTTAAAAGTAGAAGAGGAGGCAGAGCCTTCTGGATTCAGAAGACTGACACCCTCTGTAGTTGTAGTATTAGGCTTCAAACTTTCCTTTTTGCTAAAGCATATAGTTAGTGCTGGACCAGGTGACCCTGAATCCTCCCTTAGTTGTGCTGCAATAGACGTAGGCTGCTGTTAAAAGGAATTATATTTGTATGTTGGGGTTTCTTTGTATTTTCTTTTACTTTGAGGTAACTGTTATTTAAATAATATTGCACCGAATGTCTGATGATGTGGGAAAGGGAGCGGGCCTGCCTCAAAGTCCAGTTCAGCCAACATCAGCTGATAGCTCAGTGGACAATTTTATTTGTTTCTGTGTCTGCCAGCCACTTTGCAACCCACTTCCACCCCAGCTCCTCCTCAGTCAGAATCACATCTGTTTTATTTTACAGTACCGACACAGCAGTTCCCTGATTTATGCCTCTGGGTATTACAGGAGATAATGGATGAGTGGGATTGTAAGGCAAGTTATGAACAGAAAACTCGGAAAAATAACAACTAGATGGATCACCGTGCTTTTAAGATGGTCTCCAGGTAAAACTAGTTCACATTAAGAGCCTGATGAGTTTTTCAGAAGCGCTCACAGCCAAAGCCGTCAGATAGATCAGAGTTATTCCAAAGTTTGGATGAAATATCAATTCAAATTGCTTCAGTAGCAGCAAAACTACAGGATGTGTTCTTACTGGCCAAGTGATCCCCACGTGCTCGCGTCTGCTTATTTGTAATAACCGATGGGAGGTCACGGCTGATTTTCATTTCTGTGCAAATCGATCATGTCTCCAATTTGTGGAGGAAATTTCCTGCTGCATGCTGGTGATGAAGTCCCCTGATGAAACTTGTCCCACAGGAATCAGACTCTAATTTCAGATGCAGTTTGTTTTGCTCATGTAATTTGTTTTCTTTCCTTTTAAATGAACCTTATCTGCGGCAGATGGAAATGTATGGAGACTAATATTCAATAAATTCTGGAGTGTAGACTGCAGGTCTCGCTGCTGTTTCTGTTAAATATTTACACCGAGCAGCTCGGGGGATTTGCAGTCGGGGGCTGAAGGGCGAGGCGTGCATCAGATGAGCTTTTGTGTCACATTTAATGCTGCGATGTGCTCCTTTGTGCTGACCCACGTGGCTCTGGAGCACGTTCAGAGCAGTAAAACCCCTTTAGAGGCGAGAAGAAACGCTCATATTTGTTGCTGTACGATAATAAAATGTCACTTATTTAGTCTGATTCAACATTACTGCCCTCTTGGCCTAACACTTAGCCTCTGGCCTCAGCATCAGCATTCGTAACGAGGTTCGAAGATGCAGCCGTCCGCTCGTCACAGCTAAGTGCGGGAATGCGCCGGGTCAGTTTTATTTTACTGCCCTTATGCTTTATCCATCTGACAAATGTACACAGGCAAGCAGGAGCACGTTCATAAACCGACGCAGCCTTCTTTTATTGTCCTTGTGAGAGCCTTACACAGGCTTAATTTCATTTTCTTAACTTTAAAAACAAACCGATGAATGCTACGCTCCTAAAGGATGAAAATGATGTCCATCCTATAAGGCCAATAACAAGGGATTCTGTCCATTATAGTTAGAACAGTTGGTCCTTAAAATAAAGGAAAATATTGCCCTTTCCCTGCTATGACCACTCAACACATAAACACGCCGTGGTTCATGCGCTCTCTGAGAGCGAAGGCTGCTGTGGCGGCTCACATTTATTAAATATTAAAAACATTTAAATCCCATATCCTGAATCACATTAACTCTCGTACTACCCCCATAAACAGTGGAAAAATAACCTCAGACGGATTAGAGGTTATATTCTACATTCAGTAAACACAGGCTGTGATTGCCAAACGCTGGCGATTGAGAAATGAACGGCTGAGCGAGCAACCTGCTGGGAAGATTTCTGCTCTGAAGCTACAGGAGGGACCAGAGAGGGGATGATGCTGTTTGAAAGCGCTGCTGCTGCTGAGGCTTTTTTTAAACCAGAGAAATGCAGGACTGGAGCAAGAATTTGATCATGCAAACTACCACACTGCATATTTAATGTGCACACCTCTGTGAAAACGGCACAAAAATAAGAAATGTTGGAACTGAGAGGGTTTGTTGTTGTTTTATAGCTGAGACTCGGGCCTGAATAATGAAGATGGCGCTAAAGAACCAACAGCTGCAGTCCCTCCAATGTCCACCAGAGGCTCCAGCAGTGAGTCAGTCCCCATAGACCAGGGGTGTCAAACTCCAGGCCTCGAGGGCCGGTGTCCCTGCAGGTTTTAGATCTCACCTTGGGTCAACACCAGAGATGGGCAGTAACGCGTTACTGTAATCTGATTACTTTTTTCAAGTAACGAGTAAAGTAAGGGATTACTATTGCAAAAACAGTAATTAGATTATGTTACTTTCCCGTAGGAACGCTGCGTTGCTGCGTTACTAAAACCGTGATTTTTTGCGAGAATGTCTCATGACAGTGATGTAAGCGAGTGCGACGTTGTGACAACAGCTGTGTGCAGATCAACAGTGGATCACATATCGAGTGCAGAGAGAGTATGAGCGTGCAGCGTTTAAAGCGTGGAAGTACTGACCTTACTTTGAGTTTGATTCCATAAAAAGTGACAAAAACATTAGTGTCCGCTGTGCGTGGGAAGAAAACTTCTTTTTACAGCGAAAAAACCCCTAAACCTCCGAGCAAGCACCGAGTAGCTACGACGTAATGGGAAACTCACAGAGAAACTCGCGGATTCTTCCACTGACCGCGGCACACCTGCACCAGGGTAACCCTCCGCCTACCCCACTCCTGCTTTACAGGTGAAAATAGAGCAACAGGACCGCTGAGTCTTTGACTTTATTTATTTTCTGCTGTGTTTGACTTGCATCTATTTGAAAGACTGAGTGTAAACACAAAAAATATTTTATTTTATGTGCTGGAATGTGCAGAAAATAGGTTTAAATGTTAAACTAATTTCTTCCAGTCAGAGAATGTTGCAGATAATTTAATGTTTGCTTGATGCATAAAGTTAAAAGATTAAAACTAATAAAACAAGTTTTAAAAAGAGACTTTTCCATTTGATTACATTTATATGATGGATTATGCAGAAAAAGTAGAATTGGGCTGAAAGATCTATGGCTTTATCACCTCTTCAGGTTGTAAATCGTGTTTTTAAAAAGTAACTAAGTAACTAGGTAACTAATTAATTACTTTTGAAAATAAGTAATCAGTAAAGTAACGGGATTACTTTTTTGGGGAAGTAATCAGTAATTAGTTGCTGATTACTTTTTTCAAGTAACTTGACCAACACTGGTCAACACACCTGAATCAAATGATCAGTTCATTACCAGGCTTCTGGAGAACTTCAAGACATGTTGAAGAGGTAATTTAGCCATTTCAATCAGCTGTGTTGGATCAAGGACGCATCTAAAACCTGCAGGACACCGGCCCTCGAGGCCTGGAGTTCGACATCTATGCCATAGACTCTCATGTTACAAGTTTCCAGCAGAAATAAACACATTTACAGCCTGATACAAAAACCAGTTGGTCCCGGTAATTACCGTATTTCAGTATTAGGGGTGTGGCCTCTTTGACTAAGAGGTGGATGGTTACACAGCTGTAGCTGCTGGCTAGGCTTTACCGCAGCTCACGCTGAAGCGTGTTTGTGCTGTCGGAGCCTTTTGGAGTATGAATGATGAAGCTTATGTGCATGTCTTTATCCTGTCTTCCTTTTCTCTAGGAACATCTATTTCAGTAACTGACAACTTATCACTCAACCCTCTCGCCCAAACACATTCACATCTAGCTTTAGAAGAACATGGTGGTCATGCCCATCTTTTATGTACAGTCTTTGGGGAAACGACAGTAAAAGAATCTAAAATCAGTCACTTGGTGAAGAACATGCAGTGATTTCTTTAATTATTTGTAAGATGATAGTTTTTATTACTTCAATTAACTTCAACCATAGTTATAGGAGTGTAGTTATATGGAAAATAGTTTCTTTCACAATTGGAAATAATTTTCTGCAGGTGATACACTTAATCACTGCTCTCTAAGACCAACCTGTGTGTCACACACACACACACACACACACACACACACACACACACACACACACAGCTGACAATAACATAAGCTTCCAGTGCTGTTTGTCAAACTGATTTCTGCACATTTGTCATTTATGCATCGCTGCTGATTCATCACTGTTGCTGCACTTCACACTTCAGCTGCTCTCGGCGATGCCGAGGTTATTGAGACGGGAACAGTTCTTCGTCTGTGAACGCCCAAGTTACAGTTAATGTTTGGTTTACAGCTCCCCGGCATCGCTGCAGTCGTCTACTGAGACGCTCCTCTAATCTGCTTTTATGGCTTTGTCTTTCTGTAATGCTTTTGTGTCTCAAATACGTCACTTTCAGCTGCTCTTTCGGAGGAAACGTGCCATAAAAAGGGTTTTTTTAATCGTGAATCACATTCAGTTCTGTAACGGATCTGAACCTCAGTCCCAACGTGGTGAAATACTATAAGATCTTATTGGAAAGTGGAGCCGAGACTGGCAGAGGTGGTTGGTGTTATTTAAAACGAAAGCTCAGTGTGTGTGTGTGTGTGTTTGTGCGTCTGCTGCATCTGTGTGTGAAGGTAAAGGGTGTGTGTGCATGTGTCTCTCTGTGCATAACAGTGGAACAGAAGAGCTGCCATCTGGTAAAGCCGTCCACCTGCTCACACTCTGGTGGTCCTCTCTTTTCTTTGTGTGTGTGTGTGTGTTAGGTAGGTAGCATCTTGGTTGTCTCTTAAATCCCTGCTTCTGCCTTGGTCTGATTGAGCAGTGTGTGTGTGTTATTGCCACCTACCCTGTACATTTCCCAGCATGCACTGTTGCAAAGCCGAAGCTTTGAAGGCTTTCACACCTGTAAACTCTCGTGTATGTACGTCGGTAAACAGGTGGAACATCAGTGAGCCAAATGTGCAGAGGAAATAAAACTATGACTTCATGGACACTCAGTAAGTGTTTATGATCCAGGATGAAGAGCAGCGTCGTGCCTTAAAAGCCTCATATTAGTATTTGTTATAAACAGGTGCAGCAGCTGTTATCTGTGCTTGGAAAGCTAAATGTGTGAATCACGGGAAAATACCCCTGAAGCACTAAAACACCCTTCAGAGTAACGGCTGGACTAATTAAATATGAGACGACTGTTTCATCACATCTCTGCTGACACCGCATTCTTCTTCCTGAGCTCCTAGGTCTTCAGGTCAGAGGTCATGGGGATCTGGCTTTTCAGGCAGTGGCACCGAGGTGGTGGAATTCTCTTTCAAAAGCAGCTGAGACATTTTTAGACAGACAAGCTTTTAATTTGCTGTTTGATGTAGTTTTCCATTGCTTTCCATTCTTATGGTGCACTTTTATTCTCACGTTATGCTGAAGCAATAAGAATTTGACTGACTTTGTATCACGGGGACATGAGGTGGAGAGTCTTAAAGTCATCGACAAACACAACCAAAGAATTACAAACACGCATAAATGATAAATAAATGTTTGGTCCGAGGTTTTTGGTGGGAGATCAAACTCCAGACCATCGGCAGCCACGTTGGGCTCAGCTTTGCAAAGTGTTGCTGGAAACAAATCAGTGCTGCTCCGAACCAGTCCTACAAACATGCGTCCATTTAGAAAAAATAACGAGCTCGTGTCACAACAGCGCCACCATGTGGTCAATTAGATGTGCGATCCTGTTACACATTCGCACTTTGCTTATGGCCTCACCAGCCCAAAGAGAAACCACACTGAGAAACATGCAAGCTGCAATTTCAGCTGCTGCTGATGCTCATTTTAAAAAACGAAGAGGAAGAAGAAAACAAATCGGTGCTGGGTGGGAGTGGACTGCGCCGTGTTTTGGGTTTCTGGTTGTTCTGTTAGTTTTTCCTGCAGCCTATCACAACCACGTTAACCCTCCCCAAACTTCCTGTAATTGATCAGCTATCCATATATAACACACCAAAACAAAAACCCCAGAGAGCGCAGCATGGACTTTAGAAAGCTGCAAAATGTCAGCCCTGTTAACATGCAGAAAAATGCAGATGTGTTGGTTACTTCATGCGTGGACACTAAAATGTTTGGCTTTGGTGCTTGTCCAGTAAACGTGTAACCTGATGGTCACATTACAGCGAGTGAAAACCCCTCAAACGTGGGTCAGTGGAGGTGAAAGTATGTGTCCTGCCTGACTGCACTCACCTCCTCTTCGCTAACACTCTTCCTCCCACCGTGTCAGGTGAGTGCCAATCTGCACACTGCCTCTGGCGACGTCTCCATGGAATCATCCGGCACCGGTGAGCGCTTTTACATTAAATGCAAAATAAACAACCCAGGCCGCTCATTAAAAAAGCATGACTGCTCCCGGGAGCCGCCGGTCGCTGAGAATATTTCGAAGAGGGAAACGGGGAAAATGGCCGCCTGTCAGACAGGCCTGCAGTGGCGTGTTTGCCTCTTTCATTAACTGTCAGCTGTGAGTGTGAAGAAGGATTCCTTTGACACAAAGCACAGCTCAGATTATCGAAAGGCTGCTGACATATCATCGTTTATGGCCGCACTGTGCTTGTGCTCTTGTTCTTCAAAGAAAACTGAGACGGAGAAGAAGATAATAAAGGAAATGCACGACAAAGGAAAAGAGAGAAGGCAGAGGAGGGGCGACCGCGAGCACAAGACACAGAGGAAGAGGGGGGATGCTCACTAGCCGATGACCAAATGATTCGTGACAAGTTAGCTCAGTGCACAGACCTCTGGGGTCACCCGGGAAGATAATGGGGAGGGTAAGAGCAAGGGAGGGGTCACGAAATGAGACAGAGCAGAACAAAAAAGGAAGGGAAAGGAGAATTGGAAGAGAAAGATGGGAAGATTAGCAGAGGGAGAGGAAGAACCCCAGGAAGTGACAGTCGGTACAAAAGTGGGTCGACTGAGAAAAATAACAGAACAGGAACTTCTAATAGTTTGTAACTCAATGGAAACTGTGCATTCAGAACAATCTCCGGCTGCCGGCAGCGAAGCTCGGAGACACTCGGTGATGACGTCACCCTGTTCAGCAGTTCGCTCCACTCAGAAATATCCCCACAGATACTAGATGGACTGCAGTGATTGTTTCCCACAGACCAGAGCCTCACCTTAACCCCTCCAACGCCACCAGCAGGTTCACATTTATAGTTGTAGGGACCAAATTTGGAGGCTCATGCAGCCCAGTGAAGACACATGCGTGTATTTACATGATCAGGTGCAGGTTTACTAAGTGGTGACATGAGTATTTTAACCAGTTTATTTTACTGAGTGAGTAAAAGGATTGTAGCTCAGAAGATACCAACCTGAGACCGCAAACATTCACCTTCCATAGCATAGGAAGCTAGCAGACAGCTAGCAGTTACAGCCGCCTGTGTCACCATCCGCCTGTCAGTCAAACGTTGAGCCTTTGAACAGGTGACTTATAAAAACGTACAGACACCAATCAGTTTGTGCATCAGGCTGTAAACGTGTTTATTTCTGTTGTAAAGTTTTAACATTGGAGTCTATGGGGACTGATTCACTGCTGCCTCTGCTGGACGTTAGAGGAACTGCAGGTTTGGGGCTTCATTTTTCTACCCTTGAAGTTGACCCATTTCCCCCTTTGTTCTGCTAGTTGTGTCAAACAGAGTCATTATAACCATTATTTTTGTCAATTAAAGTCTAAAAGTGTGAATTTGTAATGAGACACTGTTGACCCGAGTGTCCTGATCTCTCCTTTGCACATATTTCAGCGCACCTTCGGCTAAAATCCAGACGCTATTGTGCCGTATACTTTCACCAAGCAATCAGGAGAACTGAGCTCCCTGAGTGCTTTTCAGCGATCGGACAGAATCGGAAAATGAAGATGGCAGAGAAAGAAATTACTGCTATACGAAGAAACGGTGACAGCCCAGAAATTACAGGACGGGGAGCAGAGAGACCCGGAGAGGTGGCCTGACTCATCACAGAGCCCATTATCTCTGTGGAAGGAAAACAGGAGATGTGTGAACAACAACAACACACTGCAGTACGGCAGCAGAGAATCCCAGCGTTTGCCTGTGAATGCCACCTCCCTCTGTGTTGGTGGTTAACAATAACGGGTCAAGGAGAGGGTCGGCACAAACATGCCATTAGGAGGGGACGGGCAGGCTGCTTTAACAGCTAATCATCCCTCATCGTAGTTGCAGCGCGGTGGCATTTCTTCTGCTGTACAGTCGCTGCTGCGCCTGCACTTCACTCAGCTCACTCGTCAGACGGTGAAAAGGGGGGAAGACGGACTCGCTGAGAAGTCCGGCCTTTATGAAATGTGACGTACGGCAGCGTAACGATCTGCAGCATACGTCTGCAGGGGTGATGGCGGCCTACTGTCTGTGTGCGCAAATGTAATATCCACACAGGCGCTTCTGTTACGTCTTAGTCAGTTTGAAGTGCAGGAGGAACTTTAAAAGAAATGCATGTTTAAAAAGAACAAACTCATTTTCCAGCCTCATCGGGGGGCATTAAAAGTCTACATGTCACAGAATGAAGTGACCGAAGTTTACAGAACGTTTATGCCAGATGGAATCAGCAGGAAGGACTTTGCTCTGTGAATGTTTATTACCACAGAGCTCATAAAAGATGATCAGATTCCTGAAGGGAAATTCAGTAAAAGCACAAAATGTGGTAAAAATCCTCCTCCTGCAGCTGCTCCCTCGTCACAACAACCCTCTGCATGTCCTCCTTCACTGCATCCTTCTTCTCCTCCCGCCTGGCAGCTCCACTTTCATCCTCCCTTGTCCATCACATCCACCCTCCCTCCTCTGCACATGTCCAGACCCTCTCAGCCTCTCCTCTCTGTCCCTCTGATGGATCCATGCTGCTCAGTGAACATCTGAACATCTTCGGCCTCCCCCGTCTCCAAACCATCACAGCAGCTCTCGCCACCATCTTTAAACCTTCTCTTTCATTCTTGCCGCTCTCCTTCTGTCCCAAACCACCCCTGACACTCGTCTCCACCCACTCCACCCTGCCTGCACTCTCTTCTTCTTCTGTCTGCATTGAGCCCAGGAATTTAAACTCATCTACCTTCACTGTTTGCGTGTCTCTTTCACACACGTGTGTTTTGTCTTGCTTCTATGGTAGTGATGGGACTTCCGGCTCTTTCGGCTCCGAACCGGCTCTTCAGGTTGTTTTGTTGCTTTAATAAATTTATTATTAACAATAATATAAAATTATGCACAAAAGGAATTACTAATGTAAAAAAAAAGTGGTTTTATTTATATATATTTATATATAAATATATGTGGTGGATCCAAGAGACAAAGCACCTAAAAACTCTTGGGGCCACCGTAAATATACTTTTATTTGTTCTCTCCACATAAAATGTAATAAATAAATCATGTAATACAACAACCAACTAGTCACAGTTCAACTTTTAATTATTTAAACGTTCAGCTTTTTCCTTTTAAATACATTTAAAATGAAACAACACAAAACACTGCAAACCACAACACAATTAAATATAAATTAAAATCTGAAAAGAATACCTGTTCTTCCCAGAGCATACCTCCTCCTCTCCAGGTTCTCCTCCACCTGCTCCCTACTTTCACTACCAATCACAATGTGGTCCACAGAGACTCCTGCCTGACATCACCTGTCCGTCACCACTGCAAATAAGAAGGAGCTCAGAGCAGATCCCTCAACTTTAACCCATCTGTCAGTCCCACCACACCGTTCACCACTGCCTCTCTGTCCTCATACCTGCACCACCCTCACATTCTTCTCTGCAGTACCACAGTTCCTCTCTTAGCAGCCAATCATCCTCTTCCTCTGATCCAAAGACACACTGAAGCTCCTTCTGACCTTCTCTAAACTTCCACCACACTCTCAAACATCTGTAGATGTGATGTTTGCTTCAACATTCTCAACATGAAGCTGCTCACTGATCATCAGCTCTCTTCTTCACCGAGCTTCAGCAGCTCTTTCTTTATCTTCAAAGTACGGCAGATTTATCCCTCTGTGTTTACCGCAGCTGCACATCAGCCTCGCTCTTGATGTACTCTTCTCCATTCATCAGCTGTCATCTAACTCTCCAACACTGTGTTAATCTGGTTAAAAGTCCACTGCCATCTCCATACCTGCACAGGTATGTATGTCATTTGGACCAAAGCAGACATTAAACCTGCAGAAACTTGATTTTATCGAGTTTGACTGATTGAACTTAGCCTGCAATCGTGTTATTGTCTTTATGTGTTGCAGATGTTTACTTTTGCTGATTTTAATTACAATATTTGACGCATAAAATATGATTTCACTGTTATATCTGTCATACCAATGAGGAGACTTTCTGCTGTGCATTAATCACTTGCTCATTAGCGTATGTTGAGAACATAATTTGATCACTTGTATGCTGACTTTGGTCGTAGTGTTTGGTCTAAGGAAACTGTGAGCTGTGACATTCATATTTTAATTGTCTAGTATTTGTGTTCATGTGTGTATCGCTGCTATGTTGGTTAGCCGGAAGCAATTCTAACATCAGTTACAATTGAATGGGTTACCTGGAGAGGACCACACGTTTTCTGGATGTTAAATAATTGCAAATTGCAGTTATTGTTTAATTATTGAACTTAAAATTCAGTTGTTATACAAGAAAGAATTGTATTGAGAGTGAGGTGACATCGTGTTTGTAGATTCAGGTCAGGTTGAGCTAGAGCTCCGAGAAACTGCTCCAGACTTGTGACGTTGCCAACCCTGAGTTGGCTGACTGATCATTCCCTCATCTGATCTGTTCTGGGACTTACTGACCATCGACTCATAACTCTGAGGAAGAAGTTAAGGTTGAAACCTAATCAGATACCTTTTAACCCTTTACTCACCAAGTACCGTAGAGGCCGCGTGCACTAGTTTGGTCATTTTGGCTGTAAAAGTGTCAGAAATCACGCTCTGATCTGGACCGTCGTTCTACTGCATTTCAGCCATAACCCAGCTGGTCACCTTTTGCGTTATGAACACACAGTGACGAAGAAACATTTAATGCATCGTGGGAATCCTCCCAGAGTCTACTGCAGCATAACTAAGGGATGTTCCTGTAGCTGCACGGCTGTGTGACAATAACGTGATGCATTCACATTTCTGTGTTTACTGGAGTTCATTATTGGGGCAGATGAGCTCAGCGGGATCACATTTCTGTCTGTGGAGAATCGATGAGGTTGAAGTCCTGCCCCTTCCTGAAGCGCTCCTCTTTATTCTGTAAACTCGATGATTATTTCAAACCCGAGCAGCAAATCAGAGACGTGTCTCTCCGACTTGTAAACACTTGTGTGTCACGCTCGTACAGTTTGCGTTCCTCTGGAGCGTTTTATCTGCCGTGGCGGTGTATTTTCTGCAGAGCGGGCCGGCTGCTGTTAAAACATCTGTATAGTTTCTCCTGGAGCTTCAGAAACTTTGCTGCTCAGTCAATTTATCTTTATTTGCTTTTTTGTTTTTACCTGGAGGTCAGTTGAGATCAAGTCTCTTACAAGACAGACCTGACCGAGGTATCAGCAGCCATCCAAACAAAGTAATGCAGTCTACACGACATGACGCACAACGACAGTAACAGCAGGAACACGGTAATCTCCAGACGCAGCGCATTGTTCAGGAAGAAGAAAAATGTGCTCCGGGGCCGGCAGGAGGAGGAAAAGCTGGAAGCAAAGACTCCTCATCCCTGGTAGCAGATTTTGAGTTTCATTATGGTGCTATGCAGTGGAGTGTGGTCAGGCTGACCGAGCCCATTAGCCTTTCTGAAACAGGAGCGTGAAGTTCTGCCAGAAGCAACAGAGCCAAGTAAGACCAGATGTAGAGAAAGTTATCTGCCAGAGCACACTGCTGTCTACAGCAGGAGCTCCTGCAGCACGCTGCACACTTCTGCAGCTGATGTATATTAAAACACACAAACTAGGATCTGTTAATACTCTTGGGTTTGATTCCATTATGAGGCTGTCGTTTTTTTAAATTTCGATTTTATTTATGTTTTACTTTTATTTTTAGAGTTTTAATCACCGCTGTCCGGAAGTGTATTTGTTTTTGCATGTACATATTAGTGTTGGGGTGGCCGTGGGAGAGGTGGAGGTATGCACTAAGAAGAGAGGTGATGGTTAGAGAACAGCAGCGTGGCTCTAAGACAGCATACACGTGTGTGAATGAGAGGTGGAAAGGCGAGCATGCGAGAAGTAGATGACTATCGATTGTGCACAAGAGAAGTTAAGGAGAGAGAGCAGGTAGGGTGGAGATGAAAGGGAAGGTTTAAAGATGGCGGTGAGAGCTGAGCTGAGATGAGATGAGAGAGCCTTTATTTGTCAGTTGCAGGTCTTTTGCCCACAACCGAGATGACAGACCTTGCTGACTGTACATACAATACAAACATCACATTGGGGAGACAGGTCAGGCCAGGTAGCGAGGAAAAAAACATTGAAATGTGCAACACAAAAGGATAATACAGGAATGCACAGGTATCAACACACCATAGCACAATAAACACAGACAGCAAGATGGGGAAGAGTTCCAGTGTGCACATCTGATCTGGGACCGCTGCAATCTTTCGACTGCGCCTCCAGCTGACCCGATGTCCACATCAGAGGGGAGGTAAGCGTTGGAGGTGGCGTTGGATCCGAGGTCGGGAGGGTGATGCGTCAGTGAGTGCTTATCAGTATCAGTATATGTATGTGTGT
>NW_005187506.1:1152994-1172036 GCF_000239375.1 Pundamilia nyererei | reverse complement strand
CTTGTCACTCTTTTTGCTCACATAGCAGATTCTGAGACCTCACGACCGCAGCCAACTGATCCGAGGTGTAATCCAGCTCCGCCCAGAGATGTTGTTCTGAGTTGATTCTTTCCTGATGTAATCCAACATACATGCGCTCAAAGGTGTTATTCTGAGCATTCACTGCAGTCGTAAGCGCCTCCAAGCTCTTAACCATGCTGCCTTCAGTGAGCCCTTTCTGATCATGGACGTTCAGATGTTCCCTGTCAGAGGGACAGCGAGAGGGAGGGTGGATATGCTGGACAAATGATGATGAAGATGGAGCTGCCAGTCAGGAGGGGAATAATGGATGTAGTGAAGGACATGCAGAGGGTTGGTGTGACGGAGGAGGATGCTGGGATAGGAGGAGGTGGAGGCTGATGATCTGCTGTGGCGAAGGAGCAGCTGGAAGAAGAACAATTCGTTTTTCATCTGAATTGGATAAAAAGTTTGTGGAAAATGGTGCCTGTGATTTGTTTCCTGTAACTAAGCGGCGCTACATGAATCACTGTTGTTTATTCCAAGCAGCGAGGAATCTAATCGCTGTTTGTGAACGCTGTGCAGTCTGTATTAAAGAACAGCGTCGGGGCGAGCGGTCGCTGTAACAGTTAATCAGCATTTTGAGGTCTCGGCCATTTCTCCTTCTCTAAATGTATCTGCAGCTTTGGCCTTCCCCTGTTCGGCCTTTAATTCCTACCATCATTTTGCATCAATTGGCTCAGTAGATTGAGCAATTATGTGCTTGAAGATAAAAGCCTCTGCACTACAGAGTGGTTCTTCTTTTTAACCCATCGCTGATGTAAACAAACAGAACACCTCTTTTTGTCTGAGCTGTCACGCGACGTGATTACCCAGCTCCTCTCTGTGAACTTACATGCAAAGCAGTAAGTCAAAACTAACAATCTGAGGATTTCTGAAATCCACAGGACATCAAAGAAACGCTGCAGCTGTGCAGAGATCTGTGTGGCTGTTGTTTAGCAGATGCGTTCCCGCGGCTCATAACGAGCAGTGAGGGTTAGAGTTAATGTAGCCGAGGCCTGATGCAGAATACAGAGTTTCCAGGATGATTTGAGTGGAACGTGGAGGAACTGCGAGGGGATAGGGAGCGTGGGGGTGATGGTGCACAGCCTAGAGTTGACTTCAGGGGAAAGGGAGCTTGTTCCTGGGAAGCAACAGAGCACATCTAAGAAAGCGCAGCGTGTGTTTGCACAGCGGTCTGTGTACCTCGCCGAAATCTCTTCCTCTCCATCTCTGTCCCCGCTGGCCTCTGGACGTGCCGGCGTCTATCAAAGACGAACCGTCAAAGGCTTTGAAAGGTTTTCCACTCTGTCTTTTTCTGCCCCCCCCCCCTCCTTTTTGAATCAATGGGTGTCGTGTCTCAGAGACAGTCGGTCAACAAATGCAGATGATGTAAAGGGAGCGATGGGGCAGAAAAGCGAGAGAGTGCAGGTTTAAAAAGATTTGCAACATTTGGCAAGATGACTGAAACGAGGCCGTCTCATTGCCAGAAATATTAAATAAGATCAACTTTAAGTGGATTTTAATTCAGAGGATAAAGTGCAGACGTTCAGCTTTGAGTCGCATGGCTTAACAGTAGTGCATGAACTTTTTTGTGTTTTTATACACTGCTTCCTTTTCAGAGGCCAAAAATGAATTCAGTTCAGTCTCCTGTAAGGTACAGTAGACCCCACAATGTTACAGAGATCATGTGCACATGAGGTTTGTTCCTCTGTTATTAGACGATACATGAAGCAGATCAAAGATGTGGAGCTGATTCCAAGAGGCGAACTTGGAAGAGCACAAGCAAAGGAGGCATAGTTAGGCTGGGAAACCACAATAAACCAACGAGTGAGCAGAAACTTTGGAACGCAGCAGCTCAAAGCCCGAAAGACCGGAGAAGACAGCTGAAGTGCACGATGACAACGTTTGTACCGTGGTTCAGAAAAACAGCTTCACAAAGGAAACTGCAAACACGACTCAGCAGCTACTCGAGGCCCAGAAATGTGAGATGCAAGACAAAACTGACGGCAGACACCCAAAGCAAGCAGCAGCTGAAGGTGCTGCAGTAACGACCTGCAGAGCATCTCTGGGAGGAAACAGCATCTGTCCACGAGCTCCAGACTTCATCACGGACTGCAAAGGATTTTACTTTACTTTGTCCAATCATGTTTGAACCTCTGAAAATGGAAAAAAAGTGGAAAAATCCTCAAAGTGTGCATTTTAATCACATTTTGATTGATCTGAAATCCACTGTGTTGGTGTACAGAGGGAAAATTACCTCAAAAATGATTTTGGACCCAACTGTAGATGATTTTTATGAAAAAAGATCGAACAACTACAAAAGCTGTGAGGTTTGAAGAGCAAAATAGAAGGTTTAGCGGGAGAAGGGGAATTTAATTGACCCAAAGTAGCGAAAGGTGCTGGACGGTGGTGAAAAGAACAGATGTGCGAGGCTGTAACATTATTTTCAGGCTCTGAGTCCTGAGACGGCTGAGCTGAAGCTCCCCTCGGATTCATTTTAGGAATTCCCTTCCAGCAGTTGATACAATTTAACAAACATTTAACCAGGTTTTCTTTTCTAACCGCCTTCATTTCCAAATGAACCTTTAATTTTGCAGGTTAGCTGCATAAATTAATTGGACGTTAATCTCCTCTGCGTGCAGACGTCGCTGATCTGTGAGATTAAAGCAGAGATGATCTCTGAGGTTTGGGGCAGTCAATTTAACACAAACATTAAAACCACTGGCGTGAGAGCGAAATCATATCAAAATGGAAAATCTGAAGCTGATCAATGGATGTCGAGGTGTTTCTTCCTGGAAATTAGACGGGACATCAGGGAGCGTTTTTCTGATCATTTTCCGTATTTGATCTTTAATCAGGAGAAAACGTGTGATCCTGGAAGTGTTCGAGGCCTCAAAGAAACGAGCAAAGAGCCCACGGCTCCGGATGCTTTGAATACTTTCTAAGCACCGCTTAATTATTTGTACTGGATATAGTACAGCTGTCCATTTTATACTCGGGTGTTGTAGACTAGTGGAAGTCTACAACATGTCAGAAATGGCTCTGACTGGACACTTTTGAGACAGACAACGGTTTGAAAATGTTCAGGAGAAAAAATCTGCCAGACTTTCAGAAAGGCTGAAGAGTTATTGCTCCAGAAACTGAGCAGAAAGTCATTAAATATAAAGACCTGGGGGTGGCTCAAGACTTCTGCACACAGCAGCATAATAATTAGAAAAACAGAAACTAAATAAACTGAAATGAGCCACATAAATTAAACCGAGCTAAAAACAGAATCAGCAATTGTGAGTCATAACAGGAAATAAGATTTTACCTCCTCGCTGCTGCACGGTGAGCAGCCAACTGACCCGGGTTTGCATCATTTAGGACATCAAGTCTTACCCTCAGGTTCTTTTTCTGCTTCCTCTCTTACAATGGCAATAAAGTGCTATTCTATTTTATTCTATTCTATTTTATTCTATTCTATTTTATTCTATTCTATTTTATTCTATACTCCACTTGCTCCTTAGATTTTGGCACTGAAAAACTCACTCGCATCACAGCACCTTAGCTGTAAGTTAGCCACACCAGAGGGAAACACACAGTAACGTATGCACTGGGGGTGAGAATGAGCTGAAGATCCGGACAATTACTGACATATAAACCAACACGGAGCAAACATCCAGTTTATTCTACTTCAGGAAAATCAGAGCAAAGAATGAAAGAAAGAAAAAACTGTGCACGCTAAGTTAACCGACATGTTAAACAGCAAACGCCGAGTTCACTTTAAAATTCTCCTGATGAATAATTCATTCGGCTCTCACCAGAAAGAGAGCTTCCTTCCTGTAAAGAGGTTGAATGCACTGAGATTCTGTATCGATATACTCTTTTGGTGCGCTTCATTGTGAATCAGCCTTTACATCAGCTTCTTATGCAACCACCTTTTGTGCTGCTCTATTAAACTCAGATGAACACATTTCCTCATCTTTTCTGCCAGTTCCTGTGTGTGTGTGTGTGTGTGTGTGTGTGTGTGTGTGTGTGTGTGTGTGTGTGTGTGTGTGTGTAATTAGTTTGGTATAGGGGTTATCAAACGGGCGCCTCCCAACACAGATGTTTCGTTAAATTAAACCCACGGCACCTCCACGAGAGCGGAGCAGTAAATTCTGATAAAAGCGCATCGCTGCCACTTAACTGCACTGAGACTGTGCAGCACTTGGACTCTCTGTGCGCTGTAGTGTCATTATGGTTCATTAGTCGTACTAAGGAGGAACTGCAGTGTTATGGTAAAGTAAGTGTTGTACAGCCTCGTTAACATTGCTCTGCTTTCACTAACTGTCCCCTGTATGAGCTTTATTATTATAGGATACTCATAAATATACATAGGATAGTGTCTTCCAACAAACAGATATATTCTCATAACTTGTGTATTTTTAACGCATTAATAATAAGAGCAGGTTTGTGGTTTTTGGTAGCGACCATGTTCCCCCACCATATTTGAACAGAGTAGCATGTCCTCAGTATCACTGTCATCAGTCAGACGTGAGCTTCTCTGCTTCACTGCCTTCTCTCAGACTCCTCCACAATAATGAAGGTGGGCACTCGTCACCCAGCTGAGGTAAACGGTGAACTGATAGCCCGAGCTGCAGCTGTTAAAGGGCCTCTAAATGTTTTTGATCTCAGTTGGCCGACTAAAACATGTTTGTCCCATAGCAGCCACCGTAGGACCACACAAAGCAGCTGATTCCATTCTGCTGTAGCTGTAACATTAAAAGATGATTTGGTTCCATTTTTTCAAATTTTCTAGCTCTTCTGTGTTGATTGTCGCTTTGCTTTCATGTATCATTGTTTCTATTCTTCCTCTGAGTATAATTCATGTCCCAGCTTTAATTTCAGTGCAGTACTGCGGATATTGCACACAATTGATTTGCTTTGACCTAAGAACAAACACCCAGAGAAAATCCTTTAAAAATAACTGTTACCAGGTCAGAGACAGACTAGGAACCCTTAGAGGACCGGGCTCCAAATGAAACTCTAGGAAAACTACTTCAGAACAGATTCAGGTGGAAGCTGTAAAGTCCCGGCAGCTGAACAGACACATATTTAGCTGCCAGAAACACCCGAGAGGAGGAAACTGACGTCCACTGACGGTTGCTGCTGCTGCTGAGCAGGACCGCATTAGCACAGCTTGGCCTCCTGCAGTGATGCTGTAATGGAAACACATGTCATCTCGGCACGGCTCAGTGTGGCGTGGCTAAATCAGACCGACCTGGGCAGAAAATCCTTTTTATGACAGCTGGTCAGCTGCTCGCTGCACGCCTAAATTTATTGTACAAGCATGAGAGTTGTTGATCTTCATATCTAACCTTTGATGAGAAAACAATTGAGTCTGTTCTCCTTTAAAACCAAAGTTTTCAGGTGTTCGAGGTCTGGTTTGTATATTTCAGTCATCAGAAATAAGAGAGGAAAAAACACTTCCATCGTTCGATCCGGTCAGCTTAGAGACTCTGACAAGCTGATTATTTTAATAATCCAGTAATCTGATAAGAAATACCTTTGTCATATTAATCAGCAATAATAAATATTCAAAAGCAAACAAACACATCTTTCAAAACAAACTGCTCACTGGTTTCCATTTGAGAAACTGGTTCTACCTGCAAACAGCATCTGCTGAAAAAAAACTAAACAAAACCTTTGATTGTATTTGAAAATTAGATTTTTTATATTTAACAATATATAAATAGTCTCGGGTCCAGTCAAAGGTCACAGTCAGTGTAGATTACGTATATATCTTATTTTATTTAAGGCATAAAAACTCCCTGACATTATTACGAGACCAGTTTTTGCACTGCTGAAAACATTAATTATTATTAATAATAATTTATTGTCCAAACCAACAACCCTCAGATTAGAGCGGCTCAGAGTTTATTGGCTTGTGAAAAAAACTTAATGCCGTTGAATTAAAACAATACTGATTTATTTGAAAGGATGGAAACAAATATTTAAACACGGGACGTCCAGAATTACATCCTCATGCTTTATGGACTGTGGTGTAGCTCCAAAGGCTACATTTTCCAAAATGTGACAGTGTTGAGTTTTCTCACCGTGACTGTGGAAAAACGACTGACGTGGAAGTGTTTGAGCTCCTGCATCCTCCGTCCTCATTCTTGTATTTTCAAAATAAACTGATAAACAGAAAATATATAATACTATATGTTTTTCATTTCTTGAGTCCATTTAATAACTGTAGCTGTAATGTGATTACTGAATTTAGTAACCAGTCAGGTTACATTTCTGCATTTAAAAAAGGTGTGATTGCAATAATGTGTTACGTCCAACACTGATCCAGAGTTGTGCTCGAGTGGGAAAATGTGCCGACCTCAGCCGAGCAACCACGCGCCGACTGTCGTGGTGATTTTTCAGAAATGTCTCTGAAATGTCATTTTTCACCTCAGGTCTGCGGCGATGTCAGAAAAAAAGTTTAGAGAAATCAATGCTGCTTTTCCAGCAGCCAGCCTGCAACACGAGCATCAACTTTGGCAATTCACCTTGAAAAGCACACAGGTGTGTGTGTGTGTGTGTGTGTGTGTGTGTGTGTGTGTGTGTGTGTGTGTGTGTGTGTAGAAGGCTTGATGCCAAACAACAAAGCACCAGAGTGAGATTCAGGGTCAAAGAGACAGGACGGGTCCTGCTCTCCTCTGAGACTAAAGACAGAAAGCTGGACAGACAGATGGAGACGGACGGGGAGCAGGCGAGGTAACGGGGTTGGAGGCTGAACAGGCAAAAATGAGCAACCTATCTCCTCTGCAACAGCTGTCTAACATCTGCTGCGTGTCAATCAGAGCGCTGGGAACACGAGAGCTGTAGAGCAGATGAGGAGAAAGTGGGAGAGAAGAGAAGAAGAATGCTTGAATTTGTCTGATGGGAATGTGAGTGGGTTGGAGAGTCGGAGAGAGACGAGGGAGAAGCAGGATGCATGAGAGTGATGGCAGAGAAGTGAATGAGTGGAGGTGGAAGAGAAGGGATATTGTGAATGAGAAGAGAGAGGGAGAGAGAGAAATACATTATTGAGAGCGCTGCAAAGAGAGGGAGAAGACTCTGATGAGAGGATAAGTCTCCAGAGCAGTAAACTTAATTAAAGAGTTTCTTTTTTTTTCTGGCAGACTGACATTGAACACTGGTGGATGAGGCGAGAGGAGTGAAGTGAGGGGAAATGGGCAGGAGGCCTAGAAAGACTTTAAAAAGTTAGCAAAAGTGAAAGATACTGAGCCAAAAACAAAGTTTACCCTCACATGAAAGGTGCAGGTGAAAAATGGTCCTGGAAACATATCTGCACATCTCATGTTAGTCAGGAGGGGTTACAGAGAGGAGGGAGGAGTTACAGAGAGGAAGGAGGAGTTACAGACAGGAAGGAGGAGTTACAGACAGGAAGGAGGAGTTACAGAGAGGAGGGAGGAGTTACAGACAGGAAGGAGGAGTTACAGACAGGAAGGAGGAGTTACAGACAGGAGGGAGGAGTTACAGAGAGGAAGGAGGGGTTACAGAGAGGAAGGAGGAGTTACAGACAGGAAGGAGGGGTTACAGACAGGAAGGAGGAGTTACAGACAGGAAGGAGGAGTTACAGAGAGGAAGGAGTCGACGTGTTGAACACGTGAACACAGCTCCACATCCTTCAGTTTCACCGCTGTGGAAAAAAGTCACATTAAATGAAATTTAATGGGGGGAAATGCAGATGTTTCCACATGCAGTGCTCGATGATGCACCTGTTCATCTGCTCCTCAGCACACATATCTAATCAGCCAATCACATGGCAGCAACAAGACACGGTCCAGACCCTCTGCTGAAATCAAATCGAGCATCAGACGGTGGAAGAAAGGCGGTTTAAGGTGACCCACCGAGCATCGTTTAAACGCCGCAGCCTCCCTGAGTATTGCTGCTGACCACTGTACTCAGATGACCTCTCAGCACATCTCAGTTCAGGATGTGGTGAAATAAGCCAATCACTTGACGTGATGTCATCATGTCAACATGAATGCTTCTTTTACTCGTGAACAAATCACATTTTTCTGAGCAGTGAAATCACTGTTTCATTCAGATCAGCGTTACGTTTTCTTGTTACGGGAACACCGACTGTCGAACGCGGAGCTCAAGTCGATGTTTAGAGACCACAGTTTGTCTGACAGCAGATTCTGATATTTACTTCAGTTTGTTTTTCTAATTCTGAACAAACTGAAATTTAAAAACTGAATTTTATTTTATTTATGGAGCACCAAACTACAACGATAGTCCCCTGAAGGTGCTTTATATCAGAAGATGAAGACCCTACAGTAATACAGAGAAAACCCAACAATCAAACCATCCCTATGAACAAGCCCAAAAAGGCAAAAGTGGGAAGGAAGAACTCTCTTTGAACAGTGTTGGGATTGAAATATAAACAGGAAGAAACCTCTGGCAGAACCGGACTCAGGAAGAGGTGAGGGGAGGAAGACAGGACAAAGACACGCTGTGGACGAGAGCCAGAGATAAATAATAATTATGATTGAATGCAGAGAGGTGTATACACACATGGAGAGTTCAGGCAAAGCAGCTGTTTATCTGCTAACAGCTGCCAGAAAAAACCTGTCAGATACATCAGGGTTCAACACGTCCTGCACTCGTCTGTACTCGTCTGTACTGGCCGTCGTTCCTCTGACGCAACCAGGCCGCTAAAACAAAACTCTGTGTCCTTATAAGGACAGAGAGAAGTGTGGACATGTGGGAAACATAGTGTTATTTAATGTCCTGGAGTAACATGTAGTGTAAGGTAGAAAGAAATGCATTCATTTTTAAAAAGAGGACAGATTTCCTTTTTCCTCAGCACTGCCTGCTGCATCCCAGGAACGAGCTTCAGCTTGGGGGACAAGTTGTTTGATGCGCTGGAGATCAGGACGAAGCTGCCGATCACCATGAACCTACCTCTTATTTTAAAGCCCTCCACACTGTCACTGACGCTCTCAGAGGAGAAAGTTAAACGTGTGTACGAGGACAAACAGTATTTAAATGAGCGCTGTGATCTCTGTGGGTGATGCATAAACCAGGGGAAGAAAAATAAGCATGGCCTCCACCCTCACATACAGACGCCTCCGGTTTGCTCTTCGCTGAGCAAACACTCGGCGAAACGTAGAAACTGACGCGTGCTTTTTTGTCGTGCGTATGAAAAGTGATAATCCCTTTAACTGTGACATGATCGGTATTTCCATAAAGATCACGAAACCTCTGCAAAGCAAGCAGTGCTGCAGATTTTTCCCCTTTTGGAGCATCTGGAGGCCAAAGTAAGACAAATGCGGGATGATTTTGCTGCCAGCACAGCGTCTCTCAGGGGTAACGCACCTGCCTGCTCAGTCAATATGGGCTCGGGTATTAAAGATCCAAATCTCCTGCACAATGATTTTCTTCGGCATGTCCAGAGTTTATGATTCATATTTGTGCTGGTTTTGTCATGACAGTGGAGCCTGCACGTTATGAGGCAGGATTAGTGATTTGTTGAGCAGTCTTGGGCTGCAGTCCACTCACCCTTAATAACCTCTGTTAAAGAAGCGAGCTCTGCCACGGTTACTGCTGAACTGACTGAAGACGCTGCTTTTAGTATAACACGTGAACGTTTCATCAGTTTGATAGAGTTTCTGTTGTTCCCAACACAATGTTCAACTGACGTGATGCTTTCACATCCACATCGACTCATCATAGCTCATAATAATTCAATGCAAGTCTGTTATGATAGATGACACTGCTGGGTTTATACACATAAACAAAATCCACCTAGGTTCCACTCAGCAGAAACTAAACATTCATTTTTTGCATCTTGTAGTTGCATCTTGTAGTTATCTGAATCATACAAAACATGTTCAAGATACACATTAGTCATATTAGCGCTGATCTCTAAAAGCTGTAAGCTTTCCAATGGCCAGCAGGGGGCGCCTCTGGTTGTAAAGAGGTGAGGCATAACCATCCGTAACAAGGCGATTCTGATCCACCTTCATCTGTGACTATCGTCTTTATTAAAGTCCAGTAGAAAGTAGAAAGCTTTACCAAACTCAGCTTTCAGTTTCAATTTTATTTTATTTGCATACCAACAAATCACATCAACAGCAGCTTTAAGGCGCTTTATATTGAGACCCTATATGCAGAGAAAAGCCCAACAACCGGTTGGGGTTGAGGGGAGAAAGACAGGACAAAGATGCTGCTGAAGAGAGCCAGAGATTGATAATTATTATTATAATAATTATTCATTCAAAAACAAAACTCAGATTTGTGTCACTCGGCATCAGAGCCAGGCTATGCTAAATTTATTTGGGGTCAGTGGCCGAGTTCCTCCACTAAATAAAAATCAAACTGGGAGGCAGCTCTGTCGCAGGGTGGAGGAGTTCCAGCTCCATCAGGGAGGCACAAGTTTGCCACCGCTGCCTGGACCTGCTGCAGAACATGACCTGCAGGTGACTTGGGCCAAACTTAATGCAGCTCTGTTCATTGCAACGTTTGATCGGCATCATAAGCTATTTTTAGACGGATATTTCCTATTTAGTCTCTGTTTTGCTGGGTTTGTTTGTTTTCAGGTGCTTCTTCCATCTGCTTTTTTGATGAGGTCAGAGCTTTCGCAGCCTGAGGGTTGAAACGTGGGGTTTATGCAGGAAAATGAGTTTTCGAGTTACAGGCTGTAGTTTAAGTGTTCGGGGGCTTCATCCTGTCCCTGATCAGCCTTAGACTTTAGTGTCTTAGTGCTCCTGTTCAGTTTAGTAAACTGTTCTGTCCCAGATTGATGTGTTTTAGTGCTCAAACTGAAATCTATCAGAGTGACCCAACATTTTTAAACCGTGTCCTCACTGCTGCACAGCTGACACGTCTGCTGCTTGTGTGGAGCGGTACAGCTGAGAAAACGTCTCCTCCACCCTGTTGATCACTTTCTGTGAGTTTGGAAAATTAAAGAGGACCAATGGGAAGCCCGTCACTTCTCCGGTTTGAAATTACTCTCATTTAGTCCACTTTTCTGAGAGATTTTACCTACATCAGCTTTTAATGAATATTTGAGAGGAAAAAGCGTTTCACTCAAAATCTAATAACCTAAATGAAGCCATAAATCTGAATAACCGTTTTGGTGACTCTGGGGGCCTCACAGTTGCTAGACTGGCACATTGTTCCTTTTAATTGGAGTAACTCCAGATTTTAATTAGCCAAAGTCTTGCTAGGCTTGCACAAAGTCTCTCACCTATGAGTCTAATTACACCATGTCTCGCTCCAGGCAGTGTTCAACTTAAATACAGAACACGGTGGGGGGGTTAACAAATAGTTCCCACATCGTTTTGGCATAAAACTCTGAAAAAACTGTGTTGAAGTCATCTGTGACTGCAGGAGTGATGCAGTCTGATCGCACATAAAAAACTCCTCGGAGCAAAGGGAGCAGGAGCCGATGAGCGATGGGAAGGTTCGGCACCGGAGGTTTGCTCCTGAAATGCTTGAATGTCAAATAATTTATCATAAGAATAATAATGGTAATAACATTAACAGAATGGGCACGGAGTCACTTTAATTAAAGGTCAGAAAATAGAGCAAGTACAATCATATAAACATCTTGTCACCATAATCAATGAAAAACTGAACTTTGATCAAAATCAAAATCAGTTTGTAAAAAGTGTCACCAGCACCTTTATCGTCTTAGGAAACTCGCTCATTTCCACATTGACCAAAAAATGTTAACTTTGTTTTCTCGTTCTTTTATTGAGTCTGTTTTATCCTTTTGTTTGGTGGCATGGTTCGGTCAGACCTCTGTCACAGAGAAAAACTAAATCAGATAGTGAGATGGTCCAGTCGTCCGATAGGTGAGCCACAGTCTTGTTTAGCCTCCCTGTACTCTGAGCAGGTACAGAGGATGGCTTTATCAATCCTTAAAAATGGTTCCCATCCTCTAAGGGGTGGATTTCAGCTTCTTCCCTCAGGACGGAGGTTTCTATTTCCGAGATGTAGGACAAAGCGTTATAGAAATAGCTTTGTCCCCGTTGCTGTCACTGAATTAAATAAGAACTGTTTTTGATTCGAAATATTAAAATTACTATATATGTGCCACAGTGAGGTTTATATCTTTACTAGGTATGTGTGTTTTTAAAGGGATGCCAAATGCTGTCATTTTTTCTGTAAAGCAAATTTACCTTGCCTTTGGGTATAAATAAAGTTACCTTGATTTTATGGATACACAAGGTCAAGGCAACAAAAGGATAACAAATGTAGTTTAAAAGTAAAAACAAAAAAACATTTATGTTTTGCTGCCTCAGGACGATGCCCACATGCTGCAGTCAGAAAACTGCATCTCCTGGTTATATAAAGCAGTGAGCTGTGGTAACACGACCTGTGACACAGACAAAGATGGAGCGAGTGTGTGGTGGCAACCCCGAATCCCAGCAGAAAACCAGTCACACTGAAAACACAGCAGCTTAGCTGGGTGATGCAGTATTATGGTGTAAATGATTCTCAAATATTATCATTTGCCAAAGTTTCCTTCAGTACTTGTTAAAAGAACTTTGTGGGCACCAAAAGTCGTTGATCCCGAGACCAGAATCAGAAGGTTTTGGGCAGCTCGGCTGTAACCGGCGACTGTTGAGCTGTCTGGATTCATCTGTCTCATTAGTCCGAGCCGGGGATGACGTAGCGTCCTCGTCACTCATTTTAAGTTCTGCCAGTGCATATGTTCACAAAAGTATAAATTATTGTTGTTCAGTGGTTTTTAGAGCCAACATCCTCTCAACCAGCTGAGCTCCGTCAACTCTGAATACACAAGCAACACAGAGCCGAACACACAATGGCAGTCCGACCCAAAGAGTGTGTTGGTAATTACAAAGTGATACAGGCTTGTAAAAAATGTCCGATAAGGTGGGCTTTATCACATCTGTTATTAATTGGATTTTATTTGAGCATAAAAGCTCTGTCTGTAACCTTGAGCACTTTCATTTCAGTCTTATTTGAGTGGAAGTGACAGAAAATGTTTCCATAAAATAAAAGTGTGAAAAATAACTATAGATGCTATCAGTTACACTAGTCAAAAATCTGAATAAGACAAAGTAAAGAAATCCTAGTCGGTAGAGTAAGCTGCAGTCGCTCTCTCTCTGATGATGAGACTTACAGTGGCCGAGCTTATTTCCTCAGGTACATGGATCCAGCATCTCGGAGCTCTGACTGCAGATCCTTCAGTTTTCCTCTGCTACCCTGCTATGGCTGCTCTGTCCATCAAACCCACATTCTTTGCAGCCGGCTGGGTACGATACAAAGGGAAACTGGCTGATGGAATCTGTGGCGTGGGTGTGGTCTCTGGCCGGCTGCAGAGGAGGGGTGACGCAGCGAGCTCCCGGGGCGGCGCAGGGGCGGGGCGAACAGGTGTGCTGGGATGTGAATGTGACTCTTTATATGTTCACAGTGACAGTGGGAGTGGAGGAGAGCGGATGTGACAGCGGAGCAGGACTGTCTGTGTCCCATTGTGAAACCACAGTAAAACCAGTAAAACCGAATGTCAAAATAAAGAAATGCCGTCACCACGTCCAACTCCACAGAATCCAACAACAAGCATCTCAGTCCCTCGCTCTTTCTGTGAGACATATGAAGCACAGTCTTTATTCATGACCTGCACTATTCAACAGATTTGCCTCGGATCATTTGGACACTTGAAGACGTCCCAGTCACACGGACCCAGAGACTGGTCAGCAACCATCTGGAAACCACTGGTCGCTGTGGGAAAAGGAGTGTTCTGCAGCTGCAGGCCACTGGTGGACATTGTTGGCAGTTATTAGTCGTTTCGCGGTGGAAGAGTGGGAGACCACTCACCTTCAAACTAAAAGCTGTTCCTTTTGCTTGTAGCAGTAAGAACAACTTTTACTTTGAAGGTGAATGTTTTTCATTTCCATACAGTTTTAAAGTTTTACTCAGCTCAGAGCATGTAAACTGTGGGTGACCATGGCAACCTGCTAGCAATCAAAGCAATAACAAGGTTTGTGGTGCAGCACAATCTTTGCCACTCATTTCACCCAGCAACAATTCGCCTGCTGGTCTGGGAGTACACATTTCCTTAGCGACGGGTGGTTGCCAGGGGTCATCAGCTGGTCTCCGGGCCTGTAACTGAGGCCAAAACCTTTACTGAGGGATTTTATAAAAGCAGTCAAGCTGAGAGCGCCCCACAGGTGCACGAGGAGATGACTTTGAAGTAAAGATCAGTGAAATTTATGGTTTTAGGCGAGGTTCAGGGGACTTTTTCATGTGACTCAGTTGAATCCATATCAGCCTGATGGTTTTTAACTACTTACTTATTAATGCTCAGTTAAAAAAAGTCAATGCATGAGCTGCAGTTTTTGGTCGAGTCAGCTAAAATGCGGGTAAACATGGACACGGTATTTTTGTTTTTTCTCTTAGCCTCGCTGACCTTTAAATGCCATAAACATTTGGAAAGTCTTCACACTACCTGGTGATATATAACCACCCCATAAATATTGTCTTGCTGTAACCAATATCACATTCTGCCCCCCAGAGATATATCCAGTGTACGCTGCAGCAAACAGAGCTACGAAATCCTTATTTACAGCCTCGTCTTAAACTCTATTTCATTATTGCTGTCACAGATATTTAGATTGTGAAGCAGACATATTTATGGACCACCACCACAAAACTAGGTGTGGAAACAATCTGTGGAATTGCTATTCGGAGCACATTTGCAGATGTACTCGATTATCCGACCGCAGAGCACGTTGTTCCAAAAGCTGCCTCCCCTCCCTGCGATTGCCTCGTATTTGGCGTGACTGTTGAGCTGCGTAGTGATAACCTTTGCATTACTAAGTGGCTACTTCCTGAAAGTAGTTCCACGTGTATTCGAGCCTTGGGGACACATTCAGACAGCATTCATACCAACGAGCTCCTCCTCATTTCAATCAAGGTCATCGAGGCCAAAGACTAAACCGCGCTGTCCCTGAAGTTTCCTCCAACTGTTGTCGAGTTCTTGCAGGGCTGGGGGCATTCGGGGAGTTTTTCGACGACACGCCAGCCTCTCTTGATGCCGTGCCAGCATCGCTTAGACCCAGCCTGGCTGTGACATTCCTCCTGGCAGAGAGACTGTGACTCGGGCAAGATTTTCAAACATTTTTCAAAGCCCCAATGAGCAAAATTATGGCTAATTAGTCACCAGGCTGCCATGGTTTATTAGGAGTGACAATGGCACATCTATAGCTGACAGCACATGTCTCTCGCCCTCCATCTCTCTGTACATCTCTTGCTTGCGGCCGTCAGCGGTGTCGTTACAGGAATGGAAGACATTATTGAAATAAATAATTCAGCATCACATCTGTTATCTATTCACAGTAAACATTTCTGTCATCAGCACTGAGACGTGTGTGGCTCATCTGTCAGCACCTTTGACAGTCTCATAATTTTGTGCTGAGTGTACAGCAGCGCCAGCCACTGCTGTGAGTACGTTTCTCTGCATTCCCGCTCTACAGAGCTTGTTTAGCTCACTGCGTTCAGCCGCGCTTGATGGGCCAAAGCGACGATGACTCTCAGAAAGTTCTCAACAACTCAAAAAGTGAACAGGAATGAGATCCGGTGTATCTCTGCCAGGTAAAGCTACCATCTGATAAATTAACTATGGCTATGCAGAGGCATGTGAGAGCAGTTTGGGGCTGTAGTTTAATGGCTCACCGTAAAAATCAAAGTGTATTTTTGGTTTAAACGCCCTTTTCTAGCTCTTATTTCAGCAGCATTACCACAGTGATGCTCGGACTTTATTTCAAAGAATTCCATGTTTTACGTGGCCCGTCAGGATGTGCACTTCCTTTGTCTCCCTCACTCCTCTGTGCCTCTCTTATCCCTCACTATCCTTCTCCAGGCCCTTATAAAAACCATATTAGCTGGATGTCAGCAGCAGCACCAGCCTTTGGCGACACGCACGGGGCTAAGGGACCTTAATTAAGAGACCCATTTATGGCTCCTCATGCCGGAATGGCAAAGCTGCAGCTTTCAGTTTTGACACAGCTCTGCCTGTCTGTTTGAGTGGCTGCCTGTCTCTCCCCATCTGTCTTCTCTTGCCATATTGTTCTTGAGGGCCTGCCTGACCTTATGAGAGGCTGTAATGAGGAGGAGAGCGAGGCTTACACTGAATGATATACTGTGGCAGGATAAGAGTCGTACTGAGCTTTGAAAGAGAAACTCTCATGCCAGTAAAACTGTGGCAGCGTGAATAGTTATGATGTGAAAATGGCATCGGTGACTGCAGGAAACTGTTTAGCATAAACTCGGCGTGGTGGCACGTTGACTGAAGGAAGGCTCACTAAGACAGCGGTCCCCAACCTTTTTTGCACCACGGACCGGTTTATGCCCGACAATATTTTCACGGACCGGCCTTTAAGGTGTCGCGGATAAATACAATAAAACAAAACTAGTACCAAAAAAAGAAGATTTATTCATAACACACGTGAAAAGACCCAGGAAAACCAAGTTAACGATAAAAACGATAACAAAATAACGATGAAAACCGATAAAAACCCTGAAAACCAGACATTTCACACCCGAGCCTCAACTCTCGCGGCCCGGTACCAAACGACTCACGGACCGGTACCGGTCCGAGGCCCGGGGGTTGGGGACCACTGCACTAAGACATGACGTGTCGGTTATCACGTATCACGTATCACCAGTTAAACAAATAGAGCTTACATCAGGTCACAAGGCCTCAGTCTTCGAGGCCTAAAGACGGGTCAGCAGTCATCTGGCGACTGGAGGTTGACGTGTCTGAAAACTCACTAAGTGGTAGTGAAAGTGGAAGAAATGTCACATAAACCAGAAAAGGAGAACGATCACAGTGAGAGTAAAAGTGTGCAAACAGCATTTTTTTTTTTTTTTACTGTTTCTGGTTTGAGCTGCACTTTTGACAGTTTCACTGCTTAGTGAGACCAAAGGTTTTTGTACCATATACGTCTTTGCAAACAGTTTCATCTAGAGACTGCCAGTAACCACTTTCCTATCGATTGGAAAGTGGTTGAACTAATTGATCTAATTAATTCTTATCCTGAATTTCCTGGACGAACTCCCCCTAGGGATTAATAAAGTTCTATCTAATCTAATCCAATCTAATTGCCACGTGACACAGACCTGGATGAGCAGAAGAAAATGGACTGATGGTTAAAACCCACGCAGGTTCAAAGGGATGCATACAGGCTAAAACGTGTACATATAACTGCACTAGTGTTTGGTTAAATGGCCCTTAGCATGTTGCACCTCAAAAAGCCGCTGACTGGATATTTGACCACTCATCTCGGCAGAATTTAAGTTGGTTGGTTTAGTGGCAGTGGCACGACAGGTCACATAACACGATAGCACGTGTGAACAATAAGATTCAAGATTCTTTGTTTTGTCACACGCATAGTTATAGAAGTACAAGACGCATTGAAATGTATCAAAAAAGTTCCGAACGCCAGCGCGTTTTACCCGGCGCGTCTTGCGCCTCGAGTGAGCAGCCATTGTTTCTGCTCTGCCTAACATCTCAGTCGGCCTGGACGGGTCGGGTTTAAAAGTGTCCAAGATTACATATGCAACCTTGTCACCGACGTTAAGAAGTGATCTGCTGTTGTAGACTATAAAACTAGAGGATTTGGGGATGTACAACAGAGCAAAAAATAAGTAAACAACTAAAACGGCGCATAGACAGGAAGGAAGTCGTCGTGACGTCACCGAGACATCTTCGACTTGGATGAAATATAATTTTCTGTTGTAACCCTCAAACTGAATGGTAATTAACGATACTTAGTTTCCACTTTCTCACACTTTGTGGGTACTCTCGACAGCGGGAGCCGGGTGTTTATTTATGGGAGTGCGCACTTTGGCACACAGCGAGTCCTACCTTTGCACTGCTAGTAGGCTACGTTGCGGAGCCTCGCCATTGTCCGTCAGTTTGTCGAAATCCTGCTGTGACTGTTCCCATCGATCTCCTCTTCGCTCACAATTGGCAGATAGTTTGTGTCGCTACCCGATCCTTGACAGTTGGAAATGGAAGGCCGCTTTCTTCTCTGTTCAATGTGCTCTGTGTTTACATACGCGCTACATGGCTTTGCGTCAATGACTACTTCCGGGGCATGGGTCATTCACTGTGTTTAAAAAATGCGCTTGAAGGGAAAAATAACATCTAATTTGGTTTTGATCCTTGGTTTTTAATTTGTTTGTATAGCAGTTTGGCCGTCTGAGAGAAAATACTTTTGAAAAGAAAAGTGTGTTTCTGTGTCTTTTTTGTTTTTAACATGTCTTAATGTTTTGTATCTTGTTCTATTTAATCTGAACAAGCCCCTAAAAACAATCAGTGATCACTGTCAGCCTCTCTCGGTTTTTATTACCACTGTTCATTTTAAAGCTCAGTTTTTAAACGCTTACGATGTAACCACAGCCCAGCCCATGCAGAATTATATGAATGACTAACCTCATAATGTGGATGGATTATCTCAGTTGTTCTCCTGACTGAAGTTTGGTCCGTTTACAGCATCCTGCCATGCGATTACATTTGTCTCTAACCATCAGGAACCCTCATGTTAACTTTTAACTTTTAAAAAAAGTTAGTGTTCATCCTCCAGCTTCACTATGTTTATATTATGCTAACATAGCTGTGTCACTAGCAATCATGTAGCACATCATTATATACGAGCTAGCCCGACTTCGGTAACCCTACAAACGTCACTGCTGTTTAGTTTTCTGTCTTCATTTATGTTGGAAGTGATAGCAGAGCTGTGCGTTTGAATTTTGTCAGAAATCTCTCAGTCAGAACATGCTATATCATGTTTAGCTAACTAGCAAGCTAACTTCCTGCTAACTTCTAACTCCAATAAACATCATAAATTCTGTTTTCATGGATGCCTGGATGTTAAACTTAATTGTTACACCTGGTAAAGCAGCAACGCTGATCATTTTATTAAAGTTTAAAGACTTTAGACAGTTTTTAACTCTCAGTGATGCCGCAGTGTACGTTTGACTTTGGGACCTGAAGCAG
>NW_005187506.1:1142930-1145838 GCF_000239375.1 Pundamilia nyererei | reverse complement strand
ACATAGGAAGCAGAGGCACTAGGGCTTCTCGTGTATGTATACAAATCATCACGTGTCACGTTTTGATTCATGGGGTGAACACTGTCCACAGGCATCAACGGTGCAAACTACCCAAACATGCACACTTGCCCGAGGACGTGACGTGCAGTCTATGAATTATGCAAATACCATAAAGTCAGAAACATTTGAATAATCGAGCGTGCCGGATATCCTTTTGTGGACCCGTGTGAGCAGGTAACAGTGAGCAGAATCTATGATATGGATCATAAAATGTTACCATCACCGGTTTTAATAACGCACCGTCTGACATTTAATTATGATGCTGAAATGAGTTATGTGGCGTGGAGCACGCGCTGCGGAGCGTCTTCTTCGTCTTCCAGTGCTCGAGAGCCGGACCGAGCTGCACGACAACACCAGGACGTTCAGATAACCGCACTTCCAGTTTGTTTCCTGACATTATTAAATCTGCCACTATTCCATAGGAACGCACCCAGCAGTCGGCATCGCTGCTGTCTCATATCCTTAAATGAATTCTACATCAGTGTAATTGAAACTCGGGAGCACGCGTGGCGGTAATGCTCGGCACACCCAAGGGTGGCTTGGATTTTTATCAGGGAACAAACACTGCACTTACTCACAGTCAGAAGCGGGCAGAGACAAGGTGGGCAAGTTTAGGAAAACAAATTAGCGCGGAATTACAAATGCACTTAAAGAGGAATTTCACTGAATTTCAGCATCCGCATGTTTTATTCAGCACGCCTTGGGGCAGTTTAGCTTGTTTATGTGAGCATGTATTATATTACTGCACCCCATAGGAGCAGATAATGATAAGGAAACAGAAGAGCTGTGGAATTACAAAGTGTGGTAAGGAAGCCCTGACTACACGATGACTAATGCTCAAGTCGAGGGAATCCGTAAAGAAAACGAGCGTAGACCTGTTACCAGGTCCCTGGTTGGTGTTTGAAAGCTGTTTCATATCAGATTATAAAAACACTTGATGTCACGTACTGTTTAGCCCTCTGTAGCGGGGAGCGTGTACCAGCACGCTTTTATACTAAAGGTACGACCCAGCTTCCTCGACTGCACCGCATCTCCTCCATCCCGCCCTCTGACAGTTTGCTCCTTATCACCTCCTCTTTCTTTGCTGCACTTTTCCAGTCTTTCATATGTGAAGCAAACTACAACTAAATTTCAGATGTGGCAAACATGCCATCACAGCGCCTTCATCTCCCTGATAATATGTAATTTGGTCTATTTTCTGTAAATACAGGCGTGCCTTGAAAGTTGGCTTCCTTGTTGGTGTGTCCACAAAACGTTTGGACATTGCTGATCTGTTTCATTTTGTTGTTTCCCACAGATTTAGTTTGTATTTGTGCCGAGGGAGGGGTGCATGTGCATGTAAATGCTTTCCAGAATGAATAATTAAGTATTAAAATATTGATTTATTGTGATTAACAACAGAGCAAAAAAGAAGCTGTTTACAGGAGCTCTTGTGAAGTGATCCTCGCTCTCTCTGCAGCCTTGGTAGTTTTGGATATGCGTGTTTGTCTGTGCATAGTAGAGGTCTGTGAAGGTTTATTGTTTATGACTATACACTTCCTTTTTGCGTGGGTTCATTTCTGCACTGCTCTCATTAACAACAGGTGGGCAGCTCTGCAGGATTTGGCCATTTGGTCTTTGCAAATGGAAATAATGCACAGGTTTATTAGCATATCGAGCAGTTAAGCGAGACCCAACAAGCGGTCACTCGAGACAGATGTTAATGCCAGGACATGAGACCTGATGAAGACTGCAGTATGTCTTTAAAGCAGGCAGCAGCCTGAGCGCGCAGAGCAATAAAACGAGCAGCAAATTTTATTCTTAATTTCGGGCAGTGGAAATACGGGTTTGCATTAAATATTTAACATGTTGGTTTAGAATCAGATGTTTATAAATTTGTAAATGTGCTGTGTTGTTAGTGTTTAGTTTTAGGAACATTTTTGCTTTTTGGCAGATTTTATCTTTTTTGAGGGTTAAACAGGATTTATAACAGAAGATGATGTGCACAGCGGTGTGCTCTTTTTCTGCTAAAAGGTTGGGCATTATTCAATCAAAGGGGTCCGGCACAGGAAAGCTAACAAACCAGGCTCTTCTCATAAAGAAGCGCCAGCTGAGACAAGCTGAGTAAAGACCCCCGACTCCGAGAGACACCTCATGCATGATAGCATTCGGTACTGCGGCATGAAAAACCACACCAGGGCCTACCCAGAGATCTCTTGCCACAGTTAAGGTCCGACAAGGACTCGCATGTCTTGCAGTGAAACCGAGCTGCAACCTGCAGGACTGAAAGTGCAGCCGACACTGAAAACTGCAGTTCTTCTGACGTCCAGCAGAGGCTCCAGCAGTGAGTCAGTCCCCACAGACTCCCATATTAAAATGTCAGACAGCAACTCACCTTTTTAAATTAGTAGTGAGCCTTAAAGTTTGCATTTTAAGGTGTGGCCTCTTTAACTGACAGGTGGGAGGAGGTGGCTGTAGCTGCACTGAGCCCCTGAACTGCTTGTTGTGTTAGAGCCTTTTCAAAGCCATTATCTGACCCATAATGTGTTTGCTGTGAGCTTCAACTGTCAGAGACGTCTGAGTTTCTTGCATAGTGAAATTTAAGGATTTTGATTTGATGCAGCAAAAACGCTAATTAGACTAGAAAATAAGAGTTTAATAGCAGTGGGTGACATAATCCTTTATAAAGCACGAGTCTTTATTAACACAGACATGCACACACACAGTTCACTTCTCACCTGGAGACTAACGGCTTTTTATTTTATGATTAAGACTTTTTCTAAATCAAATAAATATCCTCACAAGTTCTTTGAGAGAGAGAGAGAGCCTGTGTGTGTGTGTGTGTGTGTGTGTGTGTGTGTGTGTGTGT
>NW_005187506.1:1127084-1142342 GCF_000239375.1 Pundamilia nyererei | reverse complement strand
CAGGACTGGGCTTCTCTTTACCTTTCCTGCAGAGTCACCTGTCAGAACCAGCTGTGAGGAGGGTTAGGCGACTTGCTCCATCGTCCAATCATCTGATCGTTCCCCTGTGGCATCGCCAATGACTGATGGCATCACCGCTGGGTGGCAGAGAAAGCTGACGCGCCCCCAGTATGGCAGCGCTGTCCACCTTCTTTAATGCAGAATGTGGTTCCAACGCAAAAAAAATAATGGTTTTAGGTCAAAACATTCATTGGCTCTTTATTTTGGTAAAACTTTGACCTATAATTCTACTATATTCTACTCAATTTCATAATTCTGAGTGTCAGTTTTGTGTGGAGGTGCGACATAAAAGTAGAGCAAAGAAGATTCAGTTTATTATGAACCTCAAAATAATGATGTCAAAATCTGCGTTGATTAGAGACGTGTCCTCAGTAACTTTGACATCACTGTCCATGAGCACAACCATCGTCGCCACGACAACAAAAACTAGGAGGTCGGTTTGTGGTTCGGGTGAATCGGGTGTCAGCCTCTCTTTGGTTTGTAAAAAGGCAAAAGGCCCAACGTCCGACGTTTGTGGATACAGACTGTAGACGTTATGGTACAGCTGTGTTTAACACATAGTCCAAAAAACAAAAAGGCAAAACCAGCGTCCTCGAGAAGTAACCGTACAGAGAACTCGTGGAGGAAGATCTAAGATACACTGGAAAGCAACGTGGGACGACTCAACCAAGGACAACAGGAGACTGAGGCTATAAATATCAAACGTAATGCAGCTAGAGGAAACGGGCGGGGAACACAGAGGGAACAAATCAGAACAGGAAACAACCAAATGCCAAAATAAAACGGGAAGTAACTAAACGATACAACAGAATCAATCAAATTCACACACCTAAGTCTGCTCCCTGTGACCTATGACCTCAGTGAACACTCTCCTGAAGCATTTATGGTCTCAGCTGCTGATTTCAAGTCTCATTGAAGACAGGCCGAGGTCTATTTTGCAGTAACGTCATTAAATACTTGATCTAAGTTTGTGTAGCATCCAAAGAAAGAGGTTTTAAAAAGTTAAACACACATTTATCGCACTTACAGTAACATAATGATAATGATTTCTCCACTCAACCTCATCATCACTCCATCTGCCGCTCTGTTGCTCCTCTCCGCTCTATGAACAGAAACCAAGCAAAAGACTAGCGTGGCCGTGAAGGCCCTCGGTAAAAGTAAGCAGCCAGACCGTCCATGTCCTGTTGGCAAATGTCAGACTGCACAGAGACGCATAAAATAAGGAATTGAAAATAGCGCAGCACAAACATTTTTCTCAGACTGTGTCACAGTTTTCTGTTGAGTTGTTGTCGTCCCGTCTTTTTCATCATAGCTGTGTTTGGATCCTGGAATATGAACATTTTCATTATTATTTTGGTGATTAGCGCAACCTGCGGCTGACTTTGGAAACCTGGTTTTGCAGAGTCAGCACAACATGTTTTTCCATCAGCATTAAAATCTGAAATATTTTAATTACACTTAAAAAACAAATACTGACTAATTTTGCTTTAAAATACAACTAAACAGATGACAGCACGTTTTGTTCAACTTGTGGCTTGGTCATTAAAAACACACTGAAATATTTATAAAACTACTCCAACAGCTGCAGTTTCTCACTACAAGTAAAAATCAAAGTGTAGCTCAGCAACAAGCTTGCCACACTCATTCTGTTATTCCATTAAGCTACACAGTTCAGCTGCCCTAAAAAACCAATATCACCACAGGAAACTGACACGGACAGAAATAAAATACCTCCAACAGGATATAATCTGCATATAATCGACGTAAAAGTGTTAAAACACACAAAATCTTTGATCTGAGCTTTAATTTTACTGCCCTGCAGGCGACACAGGTCACGTGATTCAGACCTGACATGTGGTCAGGATAAAATCATCACGTGACTGCAGGGACTTACACTCTGCAGTCACTATTTGTTTCCTGGCTACTGAAAAATGTTTCATGTATGAAGCTGAGAGACTTCACCTGGTTGCACAGATGTGTCAGATGGCTCAACAAAGCTGAAAACAGACCTCCCACAGGAGAGGTGCACCATGTGACTCCCTCCCCCAGGACAGGGTCCAGGGCAGGTATCATGGTCTGTTGGTCTGTCCAGCCTAGAGATCGTCAGAACTATGCTTAGTCTGGGTCATCACCCTTCCAGCTCTTGATATCATGATCCACTTGCACCTCCTTAAGGCAGTGATTCTTGGTGGAGCTCAGAGCTTCACAAGGAGTTAACTGTGACTACAACACCTCCTGGACCTCCGCAGCATGTCCAACTAGGTGGAGGCTGTCTCTGGAGAGATTACATCTTCGAGCTTGTCTGGGATCACCTCGGTGTCCCACCAGAAGCCCCCCCGGGGGGAAATGTAGCTGGGGGAGTGGGGGTCTGGGCACTCTGTATAGAGTCCTTCCCCTGTGGCCTGGACCAGGATGAGCGTCTAATGATGGATGGATGAATTGTTAGATCAATCTTTTTAAAGCACCCAGGCTTCCTTTGAAGAACAGTTTGCTTTATTAGCCGTTGACAGGCTGCCGATGACTACGTGGGTCATTGCATATGGTAAACATATTTAATCTAACACTTCAAATGTCCTTTAGAAAAATTACTTTAAGGAGGAATGCCTTTGGATTGAGGTTTCTGCTTTTTACATCCAGGTACAGAAGCACCTTAAATGTGATGGTTGTTTGTGGGCAGACCAAACATTTGATGAAAGGGAAGCTTCACGTGGCAGCTGCAGAAAGCTGGTCTGTTCCCTCTCTACCTTCAGGTTATTTCAGCCGAGGAGCTATCTGAGCACCTCTTCAGCGACGCGTCCTTTACAGCGCTCTTGATGAAAATGAATGGGGCTGCTTTATTTGTGAAGAGCTGTTGTCAGATCTGCTGAAGCCCACACAGCAGTTCTAACTAATGAGTGAAGTCAGGCCCACCGGAGCCTGTAAGCGCTCCCCAGGCTTCTGTGCTCGTATGTAATTTGCGCTGTAAACATCTCCACATTTCTGTTGACCTTTAACACTCCAGCTGGGCTAAGAAAAGTCCTGCCAAGGAAAAACCATCATCCTGCCAGCTAAATTCTGCCTTTCAAATATCTGAACGAGTTCTCTGAAACGATATTTTCAGTTGCTTGAATTGCTAAGTGAGGGAACTGCAGTGTTAAATCATAAATATGTTTTTATCTCACATATTTAATAGAGAACTCATGTATACAGAGAGGTTTTGTATAAGATTTCTAAAAACAGATTTAACTTCAGTTGATAAATGGTAGATTTATTCTTTAGCCTCTTCATTTTAATATCTTTACCAAACATGTCGAAAGGTCAACGTTGTTCTTCAGAGGGATAAACTAAACATGAGACGATGTAGATGAGTCCTTCTTTCACTCATGGACAGGATATTAACAAACCAGCAGCTGTGAAGTCACGCGAGGCCTGCAGGTTAAGAAACACGACCGTTTTTTCACAGATGTGTCAGGACTCTCGTAGCTGGATGATCATGTCTGATGCAGGACCTTTTTTTCTGCCTTTTTCTTTTGAGTCGTGTTTTTGTTTTTGAGTGCAGGCCCAGAACTGCTGCACAAACACTGGTTGCACAGATTGAATCTGAACAAACGTGATGAAACAGCGGAGGCAGACAGAGCTGAGAGCACGGCGCTGTATAAAGAGAAGAGTGCAGCGATGATGGAGTTTGGTGCTGAATGAGGTAACATGTTGACATTGTAATACATTTTTCTGATGCTGGTTTTCTCTTTTGACAGATATTGTTTCTTGACTGTGCTATTTTACACCCCCTCCCTCGGGTGCAGCCTTTTCCATTTCTTCCTCTCCACCCCTCCTTTCCGCAGCCCCTCCTCTGCCATCTCTTAACCCATGGGAGGGAAGGACGAATGAAAGACTTGGAAAGAGTAAAAAGCAGCTCAACTTTCTTTTGTTCCACAGCTGGGATCCACTGCAATTGTTGCTCCTCTAACTCTGCTTTCCAGTACATTTGGCTCTGCTCTTCCTCTCCCCCTCTTCCTCCTCCTCCTCCTCTCATCTGCCCTGCTGCAATATGGCAAATCTTTTCCCTCTAAAATAATTTTCCTCACCTCCTATCCTTCCTCCTCGGCTCCCCTTCCTGTCTCATTTTGCCTCTTTCTGGTTCGACCCCTCTGATCCCGAACCCGCAGGGGGCTAACGCAACCTTTGATAACGGCTCCTCTCTGTTTGACACGACTCCTTGGGGGAACAAATGTACCCAGATGGAGGAAGAGCGAGCAGATGAAGAAGAAGAGGGGGGACAGTTGGATTCCACTGATACTTTAAACGCCACTGTCTTTGAAACAGATGACTTGGTCTGTATATCTCGCTGCCCCAGGCAAGAAATGCAGCAACATGAGACATAGGTCACGCTGCTGTAAGTGGCGGTATGTGCTCAGAGGACACGAACACAGAAAAGCTTGCCATATGAGAGAGAAGATGGACTGTTTTTCTTGCCTTCACAATTTACCTCACATCGTGGCCTTAATATTAAACCAGCATTTCCATGCAAAAGTCACGTACAGCTCTAAGAAGCTTTACTGAACGGGTGCATTTGTAGCTTACGCTTTGGCCTCAGCAGGACTTGTAAAGGTGATCCGGCATGTCAGATTTAAGATGTGAAGTCATAAGAGTTTCCTGGAATAATGTGATGTCCGCAGTGGAAACATTTACAGGAACACATTTCTATTTTTTTTGTTGTCAGACGGACACGGCGTGATCAGATTATTCTCAGAGCAGATCCATAGAAATCAAATCGTACTTAAAGAAGGTCATCTTCTCGTGCACCTCTGGATCATTTTCAACACAGGTGCTTTCTTAGAGTCTTTAAAGCTGTTGCTGGGTCACCACTTTGCACTTCAGGAGGTGCTTAGAGCCATGCAGGTGGAGCATTAAAGCTGTGATCGAAAAGGTCCTGAATGCTCCTGTAAAAGTCTAAAATGTGGCTCCTCTCACACACATTCATCTTCTCGTGCACCTCTGGACAGTTGTCATCGCGACTTCTATTGTTTGAGTCCCGTCCTCTCCCCTCCTCCTTGCAGGGAATCAGATCTGCTGAACATATCAGCAGCTGAAAGATTGTGTTTGCGTAGCCAGGAAACTCCTGTGTTTTCACTGCATGTTGAATATTTCAACATTAATGGTGCCCAGCTCCTAAGGCCACGTCCTGCAGGATAACAGGCTTGGCTGGAACGATGCTCTGTAAACACTCCTATAGAATAACTGAAAGAGCGCAGAGAGATGACCAACATCAAACGGGACAAAACACAAACTATCAGAAGGAAAACAAAAGTTTGACATGCTGTAGAGAAACATACACACAGCCGGAGTGAAAGGACAGACAGGAAGGAGAAACAGTGCATCATGGGAATCCACCTATTGCAGCATAACTAAGGGAGGATTCAGGGTCACCTGGTGCAGCCCTAACTATATGCTTTAGCAAAAAGGAAAGTTTGAAGCCTAATCTTGAAAGTAGAGATAGTGTCTGTCTCCTGAATCCAAACTGGAAGCTGGTTCCATAGAAGAGGGGCCTGAAAACTGAAGGCTCTGCCTCCCATTCTACTTTTAAATACTCTAGGAACAACAAGTAGGCCTGCAGAGCGAGAGCGAAGTGCTCTAATAGGGTGATATGGTACTACAAGGTCATTAAGATAAGATGGGGCCTGATTATTTAAGACCTTGTATGTGAGGAGCAGGATTTTGAATTCTGGATTTAACAGGAAGCCAAAACAGGAGAAATCTGCTCTCTCTTTCTAGTCCCTGTCAGGACTCTTGCTGCAGCATTTTGGATCAGCTGAAGGCTTTTCAGTGAGTTTTTAGGACTTCCTGATAATAATGAATTACAGTCGTCCAGCCTGGAAGTAATAAATGGATGAACTAGTTTTTCAGCGTCACTCTGAGACAGCATGTTTCTAACTTTAGAGATATTGATCAGATGACCTGTCCTGATCATTTCCTGTTAAAAAATAACTGCAAGGTTCTTCGCAGTTTAAAAAGTCTACATCTTAAAGGCTAACTGCAAACTGCTTCCTTTCTGCTTTCCGCTTATGTTCCGTTTGCGAATCCCACACAGATGTGACATCATGAAGGGTAAAAATAAACACCAGAGCTACAGGAACACTGGATCGTCTCTTAGCTCATTGCTATTCTGCCACTAAAATCCTCAACAGCCTCTTATCCTTTCGAGCATCTATAGGCTGCCACGGATGCCAAAGTGAATCCAGCTTTAAGCAGAGACACAATAATACTGAGTGTTTGATGGATGTCTGAAATATCGCAGCACTTTAACTCAAGAGTGCTGTTGCATGACAGACCATCAGTCAGTGCTTTTAGCGTGAACACGTGAAGAAACTCTGAGAAGCCAGTGGGATGCATTTTACTCTGCTGGACGAGAAGTTAGAGGCTTCAGATGAATTACAAACAGGACACGTTTCTAAAGGTCAGCATTGCCAGATAACACAATTACTTTCATGACGCCAGCCAGCAAACTGACCTCAGGTCAGTGTTGGACTAGCACTCCTGTCCTGTCCTTGAAACATAACTTTTTTATCTCATGCAGTGTTGCTGTGTGGAAAGGAAGCACGAAGAGCTTGTTTGCATCGATGCACAGGACCCGTACGTCTGAGAGTCGAGGCTAAACTGGACAAGGAAAAGTTTTAAGCTCGCAGGTAGGATAGGATTCTATCTGGATCGGTCACAGAGGATATTTATGGCCTTTATATGTAACAGTGAGTCACTTAATGACAGCTGTGCTCACTCAAACAGCTGGTTCAAAAACAGTCAAAGATGACTGTTAAGAAGGAAACAGAATGCAACGTTCTTCAGATCTTTTAAATGCTTAATTTGTTGAAAACTATCAGCTCAGTTTTAATTTGATGCCAGCGGCATGTTTCAAGAAAGCTGGGCATGTTTCCCACCGAGTGCATCACCTCTTCTTTTAACAGCGCGTTGTAAGAACTGAAGAGGATGATTGCTGTAGTTTTAAAAGCTTCAGGCGCTCCTTTGGCATATTTTTTTCTTCATAATGGCACAAATCTTTTTAATGGGTGACAGGTCTGGATTGCTGTGAGGTCAGTTTGACATCTCGACTCTTCTAAGAAACAGCCGAGCTGTCAGAATATGTGCTGAACGTACTTTGTCTTGTGAGACCTCCCCTGAAAAGAACATTGAGGTCTGATTTCATTTTGACCCATTCCACATTCATGACCATTTTTTCTTTGCACTTCTGGACCCTTTTTCATCTCTGTGTCCATTTCTGGATTTCTCTACTTGTACTGGCCTAGAAACTGTTGGGTGACTCCCTGGAAATCACTGCTCATCGGGGAAAAATATCTGTGTATTTGTAGAGTGATGAATTTTTTTTCTGAAAAAGTCGGCATCTTCCATGCAAACTGTTTGTAATACCCTCTTTGAGATTTTGGAGAATTCATCCAGTCAGCCAATACACATTTTAGGCCTGTGTGGCCGAGGCGTCATGCTCTGTGATGTGTGTCAAAGTGATGTCAAATTGGCTGATGACTCGTTCTTTTCCCTTTTTCGGACAAAATGTCTCCCATGAATGATTTACTGGCAGATAACCCCCCCCACACCCCACCCCCACTCTTATAATAATAATAATTCAATAATTACTTCCTCCAAACCATCAACGTGTCTTTTAGACCCCATTCCTACAAAACTGCTCAAAGAAGTCCTGCCATTAATTAATTCTTCGATCTTAAATATGATCAACCTATCTCTAATAATTGGCTATGTACCACAGGCCTTCAAGCTGGCTGTAGTTAAACCTTTACTCAAAAAGCATCTCTAGACCCAGCAGTCTTAGCTAATTATAGGCCAATCTCCAACCTTCCTTCATATCAAACATCCTTGAAAGAGCAGTTGTCAAACAGCTAACAGATCATCTGCAGAGGTTTATTTGAAGAGTTTCAGTCAGGTTTCAGAGCTCATCACAGCACAGAAACAGCTTTAGTGAAGGTTACAAATGATCTTCTTATGGCCTCTGACAGTGGACTCATCTCTGTGCTTGTCCTGCTAGACCTCAGTGCAGCGTTCGATACTGTCGACCATAATATCCTATTAGAGCGATTAGAACATGCTGTAGGTATTACAGGTACTGCACTGCAGTGGTTTGTATCATATCTATCTAATAGACTCCAGTTTGTGCATGTAAATGGAGAGTCCTCTTCACACACTGAGGTTAATTATGGAGTTCCACAGGGTTCAGTGCTAGGACCAATTCTGTTTACATTATACATGCTTCCCTTAGGCAGTATCATTAGAAGACATAGCATACATTTACACTGCTATGCAGATGACACCCAGCTCTATCTGTCCATGAAGCCAGATAACACACACCAATGAGTTAAACTGCAGGAATGTCTTAAAGACATAAAGACCTGGATGGCCGCTAACTTTCTGCTTCTTAATTCAGATCAAACTGAGGTTATTGTACTCGGCCCTGAAAAGCCTAGAAATATGGTATCTAAGCAGATTCTTACTCTGGATGGCATTACCTTGGCCTCCAGTAACGCTGTGAGGAACCTTGGAGTCATTTTTGACCAGGACATGTCCTTCAATGCACATATTAAACAAATATGTAAGACTGCTTTCTTCCATTTGCGCAACATCTCTAAAATTAGAAATATCCTGTCTCAGAGTGACGCTGAAAAACTAGTTCATGCATTTATTACTTCCAGGCTGGACGACTGTAATTCATTATTATCAGGATGTCCTAAAAACTCCCTGAAAAGCCTTCAGCTGATCCAAAATGCTGCAGCAAGAGTCCTGACAGGGACACGAACACTGATGTCTCAAGCTCTCTCAGCGTGGGTATGTTGGTTCCTGTTGGCTTGTGGGCTGCAAAATTTAAACGTCTCCACCAGCGTCCCTCCCTCTGTGACACGTGTGGTACAGCAAGCGCTCAGTTTGAAAGGCCAGACTCATCTTATTATCTGAGGATTTAATTCCAATCAGACATGATCATTACTGTTGTCTTGGTTTGTCCCACACCTCGTTGGACTGGGAGGAAGTGTACACACAGATTCAAGGGTGTACACACACACACGCACACACACACACAAGTTCAGGGGTCTTGACTGGCACATGCAGCAAAAACAGTTAATGTCTCACACACACATTTGGCTGAGGAAACGCACACTTTCACCCGACTGGCAGAGAAATGTGTTGCTTGGCATTCTGCAAATGTCAGAAGGACAGTGTTCACAAATGCAGCCAGGCACCTGGGAGATTACATTTTATCAACATACAAATGAGCACTGCTTCATAGTAAACCGGGCACGGTGACAGAATACTAACCATGGCTGAGATGATAGTAAAATGGCTGTGACATTGAATTGTGGTTCCCCTGTGTGGAGTGTGTGTGTGTGTGTCCATGCACCTTGCTGTGTGTGTTTGCCTTTGTGATTCCCTCTGCAGTGTTGTGTGCACTGTGTGTGTGTGTGTGTGTGGTGGACGTTTGTCGCCTGCAGTGTTGCTGAATTTGAAAGGAGAATAATCAAATATGGAGACACTGACGCTCACTTGTATTTATTTTATCTGCAGACCAGAGACTTGAGATTAAGCTCAAATGGCTGCAGGACAAAACATGTTATTAACCTAATCTGAAAATGCAGCAGCGTAGCATAACTAGCCAGCATCAGCACAGCCAGGGCGGTCCTACTGCAGAGTGTGCAGAGGTAATCATCTGAAGCACCCAAAATTTATGTTAAATATATTCCAGATTATTTCTAAGAAATTTATGTTGTTTTTTTACAGAGAAATAGTGATTTTGCATGAATCATTTCTGAGCATCTGTCCTGGAGACTCTATTAAGTACGCCTGTGAAATCTGATGCAATCCCTTTGTCACAGCAGTCTGGCGAGGAAGGAGCGGCTAGCAGGTTCAGCGAGCGTGTGGTGTGGAGGTTAGCCGGAAAACTCAAACCCAGTCAGTTAAATCAAACAACAGACCTTTATTCGTCGTCAGCAAAATAAGACCATACGAGCCAGGTCTCCACGGCTCTACTCTGTCCGTACATACATGTGCAGGGATCTGTAGTCGCCGGCGCCAGCCCGTTACAACGGTAAGGTTTCTCCTGAGAACATAACATGAGCTGCCGCTATTCTCACACACCCACTAGGAGACTCCCCCCAACTACTACAATAGTAGGGCAACCACCCCCTAGTGGTGCTATAACACAATAAGGGTTGTTACACATTACAACAGCTCTATCTTCTGATTTTATGAACCTTCCACATTTTCTGTTTGCAAATCACATTACGGTACTGAATTTTTTAGACCAGTAACAGCACTTGGTGATCATAAAATCTAAGATTTGAATGATTTTTTTTTTTCTTTCAGACACATGAAACATCAAGAGATTCCCTAAAAGTTGTCAGCAGGGAGAGAGCGGGCCCAGAATACAGGCCTCTGCAGGCAGAACTAAACCCAGTCTCAGCTTTACTTATGATGGAAATAGACTGACTTCCACAGGAGACGCTGATGAAGAGACTGTGCATGAAAAGGAACTAACATAATCAAACACAAACCAAGAACTAGAAATTAATAATAAAAAAAGCCCAGACTCCAGAGTGCCCTCTGCTCGACAAACTATGCAATGTCCACATTCATAACTGGGTTAAAGGGGGTTTCCCTGTCGTTTTGTTACTTTGCCATTCATCAGTGTTTTAAATGCAGATAAAGAGCTCATATTTACTGATATACTGGTCTCATCAGTGTGTTGGTGGGGCTCTAATCTACTAACCATTAACATAAAAAACATGGATAACCTTTGATGTCTAAACTCTGCACCTACCATTGCTTTATTGTTTTTGGAGCGAGAACTGACCGTATTTAGACAAGACAGAGGAGTGTTAATTCATCAGCTAATTCCAGCTAGCTTTATTAGCAAGCTATGTCTAAAGACTGTAAGGGAGCCTCACACAGACATTCAGAGAGCAACGTGCTCTATCTGACCTTTAAGTCTGATGTCATTAGCCGTTTCTGGGTCCAAACTCTGCTTCAGGTCCCAAACGAACACTGCGGCATCACTCAGAGTTACAAATTCTTTCATGTTTAATAAAATGATCAGTGTTGCTGCTTTACCAGGTGTAACAATTAAATTTAACATCCAGGCATCCATCAAAAAATAATTTATGAAGTGTAATGAAGTTAGAAGTTAGCAGAAAGTTAGCTCGCTAGTTTCCACCTAAACAGTATATGGCATGTTTTGACTGAGAGATTTCTGAAGCATTCAAACGTACAGCTCTGCTGTCACTTCCAACATAAATGAAGACAGAAAACTAAACAGCAGTGACGTTTGCAGGGTTACTGAAGTTGGGCTAGCTGGTATAATGATGTGCTACGTGATCGCTAGCGACACAGCTGTGTTAGCATAAACACAGAGAAGCTGGAGGATGAACGCTAACTTTTTTCCGCTCGATAAAAGTTAACGTGAGGGTTCCCGATGGTTAGGGACAAATGCAATCGCATGGCAGGATGCTGTAAACGGACCAAAGTTCAGTCAGGAGAACAACTGAGATAATCCATCCACAATACCAGGTTAGTCATTCATATACTGCTGCAGGGGCTGGCCAGCAGGCCAACTAATCCGGTTTTTAAGTGATGTCACATAAAGACCAGACGGGGTGTGATTATTCAAGACCTCGTATGTGAGGAGAAGGATTTTGAATTTAATTCTGGATTTAACAAAGAGCCAAAGAAGAGAAGGGAGTACTCAAGAGTCTCTGAGGATTGTGTACTGCTGGACGATGAATTCTCCTCCTCTTTGAGGGGTTCACCAAAAACTTCTTTGTGCAAGTGAAATCCTGCCTTCAAGTTTTAATTTTCATTATTGCACTTGATTAAATGGATCAGTATGTTTAATTCTGTAAGATGAGTTTAGACCAGTTATCAGTCTGAAATACTGGATTTTTCAGTGGTAGATGCTAAATGAATGAACATTAACATTAATCAAGGTAGCGTAATTGATTTTCTCAACCTGCAGATCCATCCTGAGACCGACACAGGGAGCAGGAGATATGAAATGTTGATGGCTGATTGATTTTGATTGTTCTGACACTGAAAGTTTAGACTTTTTCATAAACTCGTTGATCCAAACGGACACCTATGTCAGAGCTCTCAGCTTAATGGACTCCAGGTATTGATTTGAAGTCGAAAACGTTGACCTCTGTATTTAAGGTCTCCACTCTGGTGGTTGTACAATGAAGTTAGAGGTTGATTGGCCTTTCACTGACTTTAACTTTCTCAGAGTGCAGTCAGGATACTTGGAGAGAGCAATGAGCATACTAAAGCGTCTGATCTCGTGTACTGCTGCTGATGGTGTTCAGTTCAGTGAACTAACATCATGTTAATTGTGACTCTTTCCTTGTGAAAGTCACGGCGTCCCCATTGTAATCAGTTACTTTATAACTCTTAGGGAACCGGGCTTTGATTGGTGATTGTATCACAGAGTGTAAAAGTTGGACATTACTGTCATGACGTTGGCCGTCCTGTTATGAATCCTCCAGCACGGCCTTTTTCCGGTTCGATGAGAGGTGAAACATCAGCGATGCTTAAGGCTACCACGACCTTGGTACCATGAGAGGATGAAAATAAGGACCAAGAACATTTCTACTAAAGACCAGCTGGTCACGAGAAGAAGGCCAAACAGAAGTTGAAAGAATGAGGTGGGAAGCAGTGAGGAAGATTTAATAATAATAATAATATTTACCCAGTGAATATCAGAGGATACGAAAACGTATTGATGTCTGTAGTGATGATTGTAGCATGTGATCTCAGAGGGTTTTTTGTTGTGAGCCACAACATCAGCTTAAATCTCCACACAGCTCATGAATCAGATGAGATATTGATGTTGAAATATGCCTGAGCTATTTCACAGGTATCAATATGAGATTTATTCATTTCTATTGTACACTTGAGATGTCTATCTGTATGTATGCGCTATTTTCCCATCAATATGCTAAGGATTATGGCTGCATATAGTGCTGTCTAATCATTTGATTTCAAAGAAGAGCAGCTTATACAACCGAGGACAGAGAGAGAGGCGCAGAGGAGTTCCTTCATCTTAAATCCACTTTCTTTACCTCCTGTATGATATATATGATGCATGGCCACCACAGAGTCACAGAGAGCGAGGGGAGCATCGTGGATGGATGGTTGGATGTAGCTGCGGGTTCTTTTTCAGCACTAAACAAACATTTTACCTTGTCAAGTGTGGAGAAAAGGCTTATCTCCGTTTCTACACAGACTGTATCACATACTTTGTCAGTTTATTAGGTACACGGCTAAACCAGGAGCAGCCTGAGGCTACAAGTTTGAAGAACTCCACCCCATCCCTGAAATGAGTCCTTGGGTCCGAAAGGATATCTGAATCTGACTTAGTCTGAAATATCTTTTGAGTCTTTTGAACAGCTATCGAGTATCAAAGCAGGGTGTTCTCTGTTTTCTTTTTAAATTGATATATTTGTGAAAGTATGAAACTAAACGCCCTGTCTTGTAAAGAATCCTTCCAAACATCCCAGACATTCCACTACAGATTACAGATTACATGACCCAAAATGTAGTTTGCAACATATTCTGTTAACGTCTTGATGCATTCTCAATCATCCGGGGAAGTAAATCTCCAAAAAGTTGATTCTGTTCATCTGGACGTAGCGTTTTGTGGGAGAAACGTGACGTCTTCAGTCTCAGCTGACTGCAGGTTTCAATTTTATAAACAGTACATTTGCATATGACTGAAACCAGCCCACTGAAGGAACAATGGGCTGGGAGGTCAGTTCCTTGCATAATTAAGATTAAGGAACTGATCTCCCTAAGATTGGGGAAACCTACAGTCAGCTGAGACTGAAGAAGTCACGTTTCTCCCACAAAACACTACGTCCAGATGAACAGAATCAACTTTTTGGACATATTCTGTTAAGTTACTCAATGTGAGTAACGTACTCTGAATACCTTGGATTACTTAATATATTGTCATGCCTTTTAAAACGATATGAATGTACTATTGCTGTGAGATTTATTACTATTACTGAAGGTTACTCACCACCGAGCTAACTGGCATTAGCTGAGGTTAGTTCATAGACTGCTTTCAGAGCTGCACATGATTATTTGCAGCTAGCAGGTTGTTAATGCTATCCATCAAGTCTAACAGTCTGCAGTCTATGAACTAACCTCAGCTAATGCCAGCCAGTGTTGCCAACTCCTCAGTAATGAAATTCGCTATTGGCTGTCCTAAAAGTCGCTAAATGACATCATCACCTAATTTGCATAATTGGTCATGCTAATGTAATTGTAACCTATGTTGTTGGAGACAGAAATAACATCATAGAAGAGACATAAAGTGAGTAAAAAACGTGACTTCAACTGGTTGGCAGGTAAGAAGAAAACATTTGCCAGTGAAATGATGATGATGTTTTAATATTATTGATGGTTAGAAACAAATAAATACAATTGATAGATAACATATATAAATAAAACCATAATCATTAACTTTGTTTGGAGTGTTTATACACAAACATGCAATTTCTATACACTATTTTACAAATTCAAACAGTTCATATACTTAGTATAAGGATGGATAAATACATAATAAATAAACTATACTTGTATTGTTTAAATGCTATGCAGCGTTATAAACATATATAATACATTTTTTCCATTTATTTACCATGTGCCACTAGGACTCAGGTCAACTTCTCATCTCTATTGGCAGGTTAAACATCTCTATGGATGAGCTTTATGAAGAGTGTGTCACTGATTTCTAGAATCGATTCAATTCCGATTCACAAGGTCCCGAATCGATTCGATCCACAATTCGATTTAATCCGATTTAATTCGATTCGATTCGATTAAAATCTGGGAAATTTTGACAGCCAGAAATATTATAATTCAGATCAGTACATTTACATATTTTTGTATCAATAAAAAGGAAGCTGACACACGCAAGACTTTATCAAAGGTGTGAGCGTCACAGCGAGACCTTTGTGTCAAAGTAGCTGAAGATAAAACACAGAAACACATGAAGGTTTTCCTGTTCTGGGATTTTATAAAAATATTCTGCAGTACATCAAAAACAAAAGAAAACCATTAATCAACAAATGAACATCACCTCTGAAGTTACAGCGGTTTGATTAGAGACGCAGCGTTTTGCATTTTGAATAATTTGAAAAAGTTTAAATTTGTTCA
>NW_005187506.1:1121832-1125235 GCF_000239375.1 Pundamilia nyererei | reverse complement strand
GATGTTTGTGTGAAGCGTAGTTTGGATCTTCTTTTGCTGCTGGTTCGGTCAATATTGTTTGGAGACAGATCAAACTAACAGCTTTAGAATCGGCGCATAAAGGGCGTGAACACAAAGACCCGCCCACAGATCAGGATCAGCGAGCTGTCGGCTTTCAGCCCCGACCGTGAGAAAGTCACATCTCACTGATTCTGATCCGCGGGTCGCGCTGTGTGTTTACGTCTTTGTGCAGAAGCCTGTACCTGCTCTCATTTACTGTCTTAGCTGTTTGGTGGTTCTTGAAATTTTGTGAGGTTTCACCAGAGATTCTGGCATTTCGGGCAAAATACATTTATATTAAAAAAATCGATTCAGGATTTTAATGAATCGATTTTACGTTATCCAAGCCAGAATCGATTTTAATCGATAAATCAATTATAAAAACCCACCCCTAGTGTCACCGCAACCAGCCTTCTGGAGCACCTCAGCAAAGAACATCAGGAGAAGGAAAAGCAGCAGTCCAAGGGAACAGCAGGTGACCTCCCCAATATGCAGGCTGTTGTATCCTTTGTACTCAGTATCCCATCTTCCACTGGGTTTGAGGAGAGGATTTTCTCTCTTATGCAGAATAAGTGGACTGATGTGCGGAACAAATGTTCTACTGAATTAATTAGGAGTGAGCTCATTGTCAGTCTAGCTTATGATATTTCTTGCTCAGAGTTTTACTCTGCAGTACTGAACGACAAACAACTCCTAACTGCAGCAAGAGCTAAAAATATACAAATGGAAAAACGAGTCTGTTTCCACCTAATGTGGCTTTGAGCTTTTGAGCTCCTGAGTTTGTTCTTTTTTTACTTCAACTTCCGGCTACAGTTGAGGCCTTTGAGGCACAAATATTGTGTTTACAGGTGTTCCACAGACTTTCTGTTTGCACTTTTCTAATTGCACTAAATGTGCACTGTTACAAGAATGTTGTTCTTTCTATTGTTTTCTATTAATTTATATAATTTGAAGTTAAGCAGGACAGAGTTCTTTTGGTATAACTGTGTGTTTATTGAGTTTTAAACTTTACACTGACACCAAGATTAAACAAACAAACAACCAAAACAACAACAAAAAACAAACAAACAAACAACAAACAACCACATAGCAGAACAAAACAAAACAGACAAAACAAAGCAAACAGGCAACCCGGCTCATGAACACAAAGAAATAAGTGGAAAATCCAGACATTTTGATTATGAGATACGATTAACAGTACATATACTGTATGTAAAATAGCAGTGACCTGCTTGCATTATACCAAGGCCCGTGAGAAAACAGCAGAAATATCCAAACCGACACACGCCATAAATGGGTCCCATATTTTATGAAACTTTTTGTCCCGACTATGTAGCCTGCATGTTAGGAAATCTAGTGACACATATTCCAATACCGTCCGGTGCCATTGAGTCTTAGATGGGGCCGTGTCCGTGATCCAGTTCAAGAGGACACATTTCCTTGCACAGAATGTTAACAGTGCATAGAGCTGCTTTCCAAACTTCCCCCTAATTTTGTCGTTTGCCACTCCAAGTAGCATACACAGTGGATTGCATTCAGTGTCAGTGGTGAAGATCTTATCCAGTTCACACTTTATCAGGAACCAGAATTGTTGTGTTTTCTGGCAGGACCATAGACAGTGCGTGAGGTTGCCCACCTCTATTTTACATTTAGGGCACAGCGGAGAAAGGTCTGAATTGTATTTATGGCGTTGAGAAGGTGATATGTGAGCTCTGTGTAGGATTTTAATTTGGATTGCCTTTACTTTATTACACTCAGAGATTTAGCATTCTCCCAAACTTTGTCCAACACCTCGTCACTGATCTCTATATTTAACTCCTTTTCCCAAAAAAAGGACAGAGTTCTTCTAAAGAAAGATTTCCTTATATTCTCAAAAGTTAAGCATGACAGGCTTCTGTTTAAGAAAGAGACCTGTTTTATTGTGTTAATGTTGTCATCCGTCCATCCATCCATTTTCATCCGCTTTGTCCGGGGCCGGGTCGCGGGGGCAGCAGCCTAAGCAAAGTTGTGTTGTCATGTAATGTTGTCATTTTGAGCTAAAAATAAATGGCTAAATGATCATTTGTTTCCCATGTGTTCATATCACAAAGAATATGCAGCTGCTTAAATCAACTTCAAGTCAAATGGTTAAAAAATAATTTCACACACAAAAAAAAGGACCTAAAAAATTCACCACACTGGGAAGGGTGAAGACGATCGGGTCGCTCAGCCCTGTCCACGACGTGTCCCTTATTTATTTTTCAGGGAGTTGGCAACCCTAGTTGGCACCTCGACCACTACCCAGCAGCGGTAAAAACAAGAGATGTGAGATCAATTTTGTTTTAATGCTAAATGAGGTCGAGCCACACTCTGAAACAGCTGGGCTACGCTGTGAAGGAAAGCCGCGGGATGAGCAGCTTACATTCAGCCAAATTCTAAATCTAAACTTTTCATTTTATTATTCAGCAGCGATATGGTGGGAAACACGGCCAACGCAACTGAAGAGGTCATGATGAGGAGGAGGAGGATGAAGGTCCGGCTGAACAAACTAAAGATGACATCTCCAGGACAATCACTGCCATCACCTAAAATATAATAATTAAAATATAATAAAATATAATCATTATACTTGTCTTCTGTAAGTCACCACCTTATCGTGGTGGAGGGGTTTGTGTGTCGTTTGCTGTTTGTGTGGGATGATGATGTCAAAGGGGTTTTGCCCCCTCCCAAGCCAAACAGATTCAGACCGCCCATCAAAGGAGATGTTTCCTCTGCATTGTTGTAGGATTTAAACCTTACACTATGAAGCACGTTGAGGCAACGACTGTTGTACCTGATTGGAGACGCTTGAAACACATCACTTAGGAGGTGTCAGAGGTTGACGTGCCTCCTTTTGATGTGGAGGAGGAGCAGCTGTCCGCTCGTAACAAAGTCTCTAAAGATCAGATTTAAAATGAGTTATTAGTTGTCTGTAATGTGCAGACTGAGGACTGGTTCATCCTTCATAGGTCAGACTGAAGTGCTTCAACAAGCAAAACGTTATAAATGTGTTTAAAGGGGTAAAAAAAAACATAAGGCTGCTAAACTAAACAGCTATGTTATTATAATAACTTTATTTTCATTTGAATATGTTCAAAGAGCAAAGAAGAAATGTGCAAACATGGTTCAGGCTGTAAGTTAGAAGGACACAGTCACTTATGATGTAAAATATTTTAGCAGCAGCACAAACTGCAGCCTCCAGAGAGGCGTCCACACGGAGCCAGCGGCTCTCTAAACGTCGGCATTCATTCTGGCGAGGAGCGCCAAACAAACTGGCAACTGAGAGTATGCTCCTGATGTGTTGTGGAAAAGTGGTGCAAAGAAAAGACACATTTTCCTTGTCAAC
>NW_005187506.1:1047902-1121766 GCF_000239375.1 Pundamilia nyererei | reverse complement strand
ACACACACACACACACACACACACACACACACACACACACACACACACACACACACACTCAGAATGATGGGTTTGAAGAGGATGGGGAGGAACTTGTCAGCAGTGCAGCATTTCAGAGCAAAAAAAAATGGTGGAAAGAAGAAAACAGCAGACAGGAGCTCATTATGTGATTTACCAAAGCAATGGAGGGGTGGTGGGGGGCCGCAGCATAGGAAGGAGGGCGGGGGGGTTCTATTCACACCCGTCTGTTGGATGATGCAAGGTCAAGAACACTCAGCGTGACAAGACGCGTGAATGGAAAGGACTTTAAAGCAGAATGTGTTCCATTAGAATAGCTGGGAACGAGGCGAGCGCGGCGCCTCTGAGCGCGTCTGTCCACACATCACACGGAGATGGACAGATCTGGATCACTGGGCAGACATACAGCCACAGGTACAGCTCAGTAATGAGGAAAACTGTCTCTAAATGCAATCCGTTCCCTGCACTGTCTGCTGTATGATCAGCACACAGCTGCACAGCTTCCAAACAAACACGAGGGTGTGAGAGCCTCGTTGAACCAGAATCTTCTGACGAAGCTTATGAATACATTCAGTAAGGAATATTCAGGCGAGAGACACGTGTCTGTCTGCATTCTTGTCCTCTCTCATCATGACTACCCAGAGATCTTCACCCAACTCTCCACCTACTTCATCTCCACCACCAGCAGTGGTGTCTAGACTCTGCTTTACTTCCTGTTAATGCTGGCGCTCCTCTCTGCTATGTAGTTTCATCTGAATCTGATCAGCAGGTCACTACTCAAACACTCTGCTTCAATAAGTGATGTTCAGTTCTTCCACGTGAGCTCTGCTTAATGAAATGCAGCTGGTTAAGCAACTCTAGAGGACCAGTTCTAGCCACCATGCCACTCGCTGTGCATGAAAGATGGATGAACTCTGAGACTGCAGTGCCTCACTTCCTTATCCACTGCTGTCATCAAACTGACTTTATCCTATGACTCTGAGACTGAACGGGTCAAGCTGGCTGTTTGTGATAAACCAGCAAAAATCGCAAATCCTTTGCTTCCTAACATTAAGAGTCCAGCTCTGAAACAGAAATTCCTCCACAGACAGTGAGGCAAGCAGGACGATGGTGTTACTGCAAAATGACAAATGCACCTGAAAACCTTGGTTGATTGCAATATAACCAGAATACAAACATCCACCCATCCATCTTCTTCCACTTATCCAGGGCTGGGTCACGGGGGAAGCAGCCTAAGGAGAGAAGCCCAGACCTCCCTCTCCCCAGCCACCTCCTCAACTATCTGGGGGAACACCAAGGTGTTCCCAGGTCAGTCGAGAGATATAACCTCTCCAGCATCTCCTTGTTCTGCCCCGGGGTCTCCTCCTGGTGGGACATGCCTGAAACACCTCACCCAGGAGACATCAAACCACCTCAACTGGCTCCTTTTCATGTGGAGGAGCAGCTGCTCTACTCTGAGCCCCTCCCAGATGGCCAAACTCCTCACCCTATCTCTAAGGGAGAGCCCAGCCACCCTTCGGAGGAAGCTCATTTTTGCCTCGTTCTTTCGGTCACTACCCACAGCTCGCTCAGGATAGGGACATAGATCCCTACCCTGGTTATTAAATACAAATAGCTGAGCCAAATCCTCTGTAACCTGGCACATCATGGCCTGAACTCTCTGAGAAGAATGATGCAACACCCTGAAAGTGAGGTGCAGCACAGTGGTCAACAGCATCCAGCAGTTTAACAGGACAGGTTCCACTCAAACCTCGCCGTGAGCGACCCAAAAAGTTCAGTGCACATGCTCAGCGTCATATCCAGAGGTTGTCTTTTGAAAGCAGATGCATGAGTGCCGGCAGCATTTCCGCAGAGGTTGAGGGGGGGTTAGCACTGCATCACATGGCTGTCGTCCCAGAAGGAAGCTTCTTCTAAAGATAGTACACTACGGATATACATTAGGTGTGGTCTGATGAGACCAACATAAACTTATTTGGTTCAGATGGTGTCAGGGGTGTGTGGTGGCAACCAGGTGAGGAGTACAAAGACAAGCATGTCTTGCCTACAGTCAAGCATGGTGGGGGGATGTCATTGTTTGGGGCTGCATGAGTGCTGCTGTCACTGGGGAGCTACAATTAACTTAGGGAACCATGAATGCCAACATGTACTGTGACATACAGACAGAGCATGATCCCCTTCACAAACCGGGCTACAGGACAGTATTCCAGCATGATAACAACCCCAAACACGCCTCCAAAAAGACCAGTGCCTTGTTAAATCTACTGAGGGTAAAGCATCTGTGGGGCATCCTCAAATGGAAGGTGTGCAGCACTTTCTGTCAGCTGTGGTTGTTTTAAAGAGCTTTATAAATAAAGGTGATGATGATGATGAGTGGAAGAGGATTCCAGTGGCACCCTGTGAAGCTCTGGTGAACTCTGTGCCCAACAGATTTAAGGCAGTGTTGGAAAATAATGGTGGCCACACAACTTACTGACACTCGGCACAGTTGGGACATTTTCACTCAGGGGTGTACTCGCTTTTGTTGCCAGCAGTTTAGACATTAATGGCTGTATGCTGAGTTATTTTGAGGTGGCAGCATATTTACACTGTTGTACAAGCTGCATACTCACTACTTTACACTGTATCAAAGTGTCATATCTTCAGTGTTGTCCCAGGAAAAGATATAACAAAATATTTACAAAATGTGACGGGCGTACTCACTTTTGTGAGATACTGTATGTAAGCATCTTGGGTGTATTTAACACAATCGCCTCATGTTTGAATAACTTTAATAGTGTTAATTTAATCAGTTGTTAAAGTTGCTACCAGAGCAAATCATCTGTGTGTAACAATGTCCACTAATGAGTGCAATAAATCCAACATGTTCTTCTTCTCAGTGATTTTAGAATTCCCAGTTAACCTAAGCCCACATGAACTCTCATTCTGATTAGCTCGCCTGAGTTTTTCCTCGTGTTTTACCATCGACCTTACTGAATCTATACCACGTGCTGTCATTATTTGCTGTGGTTTAATTTGGCTTCATAACTCAGTGCAGTTAACAGGAAGAAACTCAGGAACAGAACCATCGTTCTTACTCTACCTGTGTGGCTTCTCTCCAGGTACTCCAACTTCATCCCACAGTTCAACTACACGTGTGTAGGTTACCACTGGAACATAAACACTTGAAGTACATTTACAATTAGTACAATCAGCATTACTCTGGTTCAGTGGCATCTATGGGAGAAAATCAATGATGGCAATCAAGTTAAAGGGGGGACCAGTGCAGCATATGCCCCCGTCTCCCCACACAGATATATGTAAATGGCCTGTATTTATATAGCGCTTTTCTAGTCCTTAAGGACCCCAAAGCGCTTCACACTACATTCAGTCATCCACCCATTCACACACCCATCCACACACTGGTGATGGCAGCTACATTGTAGCCACCCTGGGGCGCACTGACAGAGGCGAGGCTGCCGGACACTGGCGCCACCGGGCCCTCTGACCACCACCAGTAGGCAAACATGGGGTTAGCATCTTGTCCATGTTTATCTGTTCAGTAAGATGCTTCGCAGGTCAGACTGTCTCTAAAGCTCACATGGTGCTACTATCTTCGTTTTAAATTATTCAAGTCGTTAATCCTTTCTTTTCCATTTCTAAAATAAACTTCACAAATAGAAGAAAAAATAACTTCCTCAATAAAAAGAAGAAACTGCTAAAAATACGCTCTCGTATTTTTAGCAGTTTTTTATTCTAAGGCGTGATCCTTAGAACTCACCACCACTTTTATTCAGAACTAATTTGGTATTTATTTACTTGTCATGCACCTGAGAGAAAGACCATCCTAATTTATGAATATTTACTTGCTCTTATTTTGAAAATCCCTGTTGACACATCTTCCTGGTTTGTTTCCATGACAGCTGGTTGACCGTCAGTGAAGTGGTGGTCCTCAACATCATCTGTTCTGGAGAATGGAGGTCCACTCCAACCAGAACCTGCAGCAGGTGGAGGCCTGGTTGACGAGCAGGGACCACGTTTGCTGTTCGCTGTCTGAGTTGGTGTGAAACCAGAGGACGAGGGACTCACCGGAGAAGAAGCAGAGCATTGCTTCATCGACTGAGGCTGCTCATGTTTGCACGGGATGACACTATACTGGTACCAGTGTGCACATTTAGCCGCTAACACACTAATGCAGCTCTGCAGTCGTATATTCAGCCTGCATTAAGTATCTGTTTGTGGTTTGCACATCAACAAATGACCTTGGGGACTCAAACGCTTCATGCTTACGCTGCTGAGCGGGTCAGGCTGTAATGAAGGAGCATGTCATCGTGGACAGTCCTCATGACCACACGGGTAATAGCCAGGCTGCAGCAGACCAGCTGAATTGTTTTCTGAATGACTTTTCCTGAGATTGATTGTCAATTTATTTCCAATTTAAAGTCCTGATCCTCAGCTGCACAGTTTCCACCCACCTATCAGACTCCATGCACCCTCACTCCCCCCACACACACCTTTAATAGAGACCCAGTGCACTCGACTGCATTCAGCTGTAGCCTGTGTGACCAACGAGAGTTTTAATCAACCTTCCCTGCAAAAGAAGTGTGATAGTGAAGCCTTTGTGGCTATAATGTTTCCTCAAACAAAGCCCTGAAAAACTGTCAAAAGCTACAATCTTGTACCTTTTATGAGACCGTTCAATTACTGACAAAAAGAGATTCAGTCAGCTGAAATTACATCTCATAAAGTCTGTCACAACTCCAGAGAAAACTAATCATGTATCAGAAGGCTGACTCAAGCAAAAACGCGTTTCCCCTGCTCCATTCTGTCCGATCCAGTTTTACCTGCTGGGGAAATTTTCCCCGTGCTGTTAACGGTTTCTTGTCAAACCAGGGTGTGCTTTTTGTGATGTAGATGAAATCTGAAAATGATATAAAGGATACATCCTTCAGATCAGAATAGAGTGTTAAAAGAAACCTAAACTATGCACGTAAAAGAAATGGAAATCAGCCCCTTCGCTCGTGAATCTAAAACCAGAAACCAGGGAAAATCACAAGATGTGTTTAGGGAAAGTGACAGTAATGCACATGCTGATCTCAAAGCTGAGGAAAGGGCCTTTAAATGCTTTCTGAATGGGTTCATGGTCCCTTCTTGCACGTTTACAGGTTTAGCTTCCTGTGTTTGTGAGCAGAGGGAGCTCGTAGTCTGCGTTTCCTCCTGAAGTCAGTCTGAGCTCCTCGACACGTAAAACTAAGAAGCATCGCGAGGGTGTGCCTCAGACGTTTCAGGTTTTCTGCCCTTCACCGTTTCTGTGTGACATCTGTCACGTCCGGCCATGCTGTGCATTTAATTAAAAGTGTCTCTAATTATAAAACTTGAGCACTGTTGCACTTCTTATCATAAATCCAGCTGCAGCTGAGCTGCAACAAAACTATTTATGACACAAATGACGTCGCTTTAAATGAAGGTGAGGATGTCTCTCTCTTTTTACCTGCTGCCTCGCCACCTCAGCTCTGGTAGGAGGTGCTAAGACATGAGGAAATGAGACAGGTGTTGTTGCGGCGGGATGACTGATGGTGCTTCTGGAGAGTCGTTTGTGTCGCTGAGTTTGTGAAAGTCGATTAAATTAAAAGCACAACCCACACAGTTCTGCTGATATGACAGTTCATTACATAAGTAAATGATCTGAAAATTGTTGCTTTTCTCTTTAGCGTTACAGCTACAACACTGGACTAAATTCAGTGTGACTTTTTTCAGGGCCTCTGGCAGGAGTCACGGCACTACCACAGATCAGTACCGTGCACCTGAACACAAAGTATTTCTTTAAATGACCTCCATTTTATAACGTACTGTAAACGTCACACTCTTGTTTCTCCTCCAATCAGAATCAGTATTAATGAGCAGTGTATGACCTATGCCGACGTCTTCAGAGGGGTGTAACTCCAAAGCGTAGAAGGAGAACAGGTGTGAGCACAGTTTTAAAGATGCTTTGCAGCAGGTTGGGATCAGTGAGCAGGTAAAACCAGGGGCACCTTTGTGGCACTTTAGCCCACTAACCTTGTAGTTGCGCTCAGATGAATGTCTAAGGGTTATTTAGGTCCAGATCTTCCCCTTTGTGTAACTTTTACCTGTGTGAAATATCCAAATGGAAAGGCCAGCTTGCTAAGTTTGTTTAGCATGTTGCTAAGATGCAGTCTAACCCGTTTCTGAGACTGTGCTGGGCTACTTGAACTGAAGCCAGTAGCCTTTCACACTTCTTTGCTTGCCCAGTGAGGTCTGAGTCTTCACCTTGACCCCCATCCTCGGGGGCTGTCGTGAAACCTCTTCGCCGTCTCGTTGGTCATCAGAGATACTGCAGCTAAAGAGCCGTCAATTTCACCCTTTTTATGACCATGCTGCTCATTTTAATTCAAAGGTCGAGAGTCTTGTCATATATGCGCACACCGAGCCACCTCACGGGTTGCCTCAATCAAACCCAAATCAATCCCCCGTTAATCTCTGTCATCAGTACGACCCGTTTATCCATTTCAGCATCTACGGACGTCCCGGGAATACATCGATCATCGCTTCCCCTACCTCCAAATTAAACTCTGTCGTGAATTATCGCAGAGGGACAACAGAGCTGGCAAATTGTTTACATCTAATCAATATTCCAAGTAATCAATGCAAATTATCTGTATGCAGCGTGTGGAAAGACAGAGTGAGCTGAGAGACTGTTTTCACAGCGTAGCCTTTTTAATGGGAAGAGCTTTCAAACGGAATTGTCCAACTAGTCATTCAATGGCAGAATAATTTAGTACAAAAAGGACAGCGGTACAACCGTTCCAGTGAGTCCAAAGACCGTAGATGGTTGCCAGGCAGCGAGCTGTCTAGGGAGGTAAAACCTCTTGTGGACTTCAGACGGATTGATTTATCAATTCAAGGCTAAGTGGAGCAGTAGAAAAGTGACGGTGACCAAAAATCTCATCCATAAACATCAGTCAGGGTGGGAGAAAATATTTTCCCGGCAGAAATGAGTTAAATCAGAATGAAGAAAGGGGTGATTTTGCTTTTGTTTAAGGTACCACTTGGTTTTATTATTACAATGCACACTCCAAAAGCAAAAAATAAAAGCCTTGGCATCTGCACACCCGACAACATCACGACCGTACGAGTCACTCGAGCCTGCGTCGACCCGTTGCTGGGTCGACCGCAGCGTACATTATTATTGCAAAGGGTCACTTTCAGTTGAACTCATCATCAAACAGAAGGACATAAAGAAATAAAAGTTGTGAATACATAAAATATGGATCATTCAATTCTTGAATAGTGGGAAATACACTTTAAATGCAAACACACACAGAGTAAAATAAAACGTTAAAACATGTGACCCATGACAAAAAAATCAAAGTACATAACTGAACCAATAATTGAACTTCTAAGCTAAGATTTTACAAATCACAGAAGACTAATCTTGAATCATTTTCTCGTTTTAATCATTAATCGATTTGAGGCTGTATCAAAAACTCTTGTAAAAAGAAAATTAAAACGTGATCTTATTGTTTCGGTGACTAATCGCATCCGCGTCTCGGCCTCTGTCGTCTCCTCCGTGAAATCTAGAATGGGATTATCTGTACAGTCCCGCGTGGCGTTCCCCATCCGAGTGGAGAGAAGAACTGCCTCGTTACATAAAAAAATAATTCTCCCTGGTCCAAAATAAATTGCAGGGTTGTTCTTCCTGTTAGTATACAACATGGAGGTGTGTACAAAAGGGCAAGAGTTGTGTTGCTACATTTAATAATTGATCTCCAAATCTCGTCAATCTGTCAACTAAATTTCTTTGTTGCTTCCATCTGATTGAGTCTGTCGGCTGTACTGAAGGGAGGAAGGTTCATGTTTGAATTGTGATATTAGTGTTTCATATATATAAACAAACAGGAATACAAAGCTCCTGCAGGTTATTTTAGTGAGGCAGTCCCTTTCTTCCACATTTCTTCGACCTCCAAAAAAAATATAACAATCTATCATAACGTCTTCCAGATATACAGTGAAACCCAAAACCAATGAAACAAAAATTATTCTTCTTCTCTAAATCTTTTTAGGCTACCTTGTTATTCTCATCTTTACTACACATTGTGAATAAGGATAAAAACAGACAACTAGTGTTAAAAGGCAAACCGTATTGAATCTGAATAAACACGCCCGCTCATTCAAACACACACTCACGCACACACTTCGGCCTCCTATTGTCTTGTGTCGTCTGCAGGGCTGAATTGAGATCCTCGCGATAGCTTTTCTCATATTCGAAGGATCTGTCTCCCTTTATTAAAAATGCGAGCTGTCGCCTGCAGCGGTCTGATGACAGGACGCCGTCTTCTCGCATTATTTAAAAGCCAGGCAGAAGAAGAGTTAGGCAAACACTTCAGTCCAGAGGAAAAAGAAAAAAGAATCTTGGGCTAAAAAGGTGAAAAATAATCCAGTATCCAAACTCGGGAGAAAAGAAAATGCTGGGATGGGAGCGCACGTCTCCCAGTTGTTGCTTCAGACCAGCTGGTCGAACCAAAGCCAGTGTGATGAGAATTTGCTCGTCTTAGGCCACTGTAGTAGGTGGGCTACCACGAAAACAGTAGTCCCTCCCTGTGCACTGTAAAGCCCACCCAAATCATTGCGCCCCGACCCATCCCAAACCAAAGTCGCTTGAAGCCTTTTTGTACTATAGCACCTCTTGTCATCACTCCCTGCAAATGTCCAGACAGACGAACACCAGAAAGGAAACTGTCAGAGTTCCTCAGGCATCCTCACCCTCCGCCCTATCAGGGGAGGGTTAATCAAGTCTTAGGGCGGCACATAAGGAGGTGGAGATCTGTAGGGAGTTATGTTCTTCGGACGGGAGCCCTTGCCCTCCATAGGAGTGGTGAAGGGAGGAGGCGGTTGGTAGGGAGGCGCGTTGGGGTCGTCATCTTGCAGAGCCGTGTACTCCCCCAGCAGCTCCTGATTTAGGGGAGTGGTTTCTGGCGTGGCCATGTTGGGGTATTCAGGGGGTGGAAGTGGGGGCTTCTCTTCCTGGAGAATCAAGGGCATACTGGAGGATGGAGGTGGCTTGGAATCATCAAGTTCGTCTGCAAAGATAATCGGCACACCTTTCTTAATGAAGGTGGCCTGGTCCTCGATGGTAAGCTTGCCCTTTCGTTTCTTTCTATAGCAGATCATTGCAATAATTCCTGCTATTAGCAATATTGCTGCCACCACTACAGCAGGAATGACCGTGTGGAGATAGACGTCATCTGCGCTATCCTTGCTTGATCCCACAGCTGGAGTGACAGCTGGAGGTTCTGGGATATCGATGTCTCCTGGTGGGATGAAGGAATACATTCGGCAGCTTGCCCTCCCCTTCACCTTGACGTCCAGTGGTTTGAATTCGGGGTCCATTATGTGCTTGAAGCTCTGTGAGGGTCTTCCGTCAGAATTGGCCAGCGTCCTGCTCATGACTAAGATCTGCTCCTTTGGACATGGATGCTGAGGCAGGCTGGTGTTCGTCCACTCCACCACAATGGACCCTTTGGTGATGTTCCTTAGACTCACCGTGCTGCTGTTGCGGTCCCCGAGGACATATGCCAGCTTTTTAACCAGGAGGATCTTCCTGTGGATGTTATTCGTTACAGACCGTGGCTCACCCTCAAATCGTGCTGTAAATATAACGGGGGTTTTGTCATTGGTTGGCCAGCGGTTTACGCGTACCTCAAAAGCATCAATTGCATTGAGGTCACCTTTGTCAGCTGCCTGCATGAAGTATTCATGTTTTCCCACATGCTGGACATCAGGCAGTCCATAGAGGAGTTGGCTGGTGGTGTTGAACTGGATCCAGGAGTCCTCTGGAACTATTTCATTATGGTTTTGTCGAAGGGTTAATCGCAGCTTATCTGTCGTTCCATCCTCTTTGTCAAAGAATGTATCAGATGGGATCTTGACTTCGAAATAAGTGCCGACCAATGCATTGACCTGGTCGATGGGGTTCCTTAACTCGGGCTTTTCGTTGAATGGATCTGGAACAGTGCGTGATGTGGTGGTCATAGGAGACTTTGTTGTGGGGGTCTTTGGCGTTCTGAATGCTGGTGTGGTTGTCTTCTGCTTCCTTCCTGGTTTCCTGGTAGGTTTTCTGGTGGATGTGGGTGTGGAGGCTGTGGCTGGTGTGGCGGTGGGTTGTACGTAGGTAGGCCTGGTCATGCTCGGCTGGATAGCAATGCTGCTGGTGGACTCCATGACCTTCGTTGGCTGGGAAGGTCCCGTAGTCGGAGTGTGAGCAATAGGGTCACGAACTCTAAAAGTAGGCTTTCCCGGAAGCGGGACGGGACCTCTCACGGGGGGGGCAGAGCTTTCAGTCGGTGCAGCAATAGAGGGAGAGGAGAGGGTTGGGATAATTCGCACTGGTGGCTCCACTGCAGTTGTTGGAGGAGGCACAACCAGAATAGGCGTCGGAGTGTTGTTTAGTTGTCGTCTCACTCGTTTGGGGACATGAGGTTTCTTGTTAGCGATGTGCCAACCCACCACGGGGTAACCCAGCTTGGCTGACATTGTGCCTTCCTTTGCAGGACCCTGGACGCTGTTGATATCTGGGACTGTGCTCTGGTCCAGCGAGCAGCCGAGCTTCCAGGACAACAGAGCGCCGTTCTCCACCACCTGGAGAGACATCATAAATGTTGATTAGATGTTTACCAGTTCAACCCATTGGTGACTATTAGAATTATTTATAAGTAGCTGCACAAGGTAACTAATTTTGTTCTATAAGAAGCCCTTCAAATTGACACAAACTGCTCAGTTCAGAAAAGAGCTTTGAGGGTTACTGCTAGTAGAGTGAAATGACTATTCACTCACCTTTTTGGCATTCCCAGGTCCAGCCATAAACGCAGACATGTCAAACAGCCTGTTGTTGACCACAGGGAGCATCTTCATGTACTGAAGCCCAACACCAGAGAAGCTCCTCATGTTATCCAGAAGCTCTACCCTCTGCTCTGAGCTCATCTTTGTCAAATCAGCATCCAGGATCACCGTCAGCACTGTGACCGGTTCCTCGTTCCCACACATGAACTGTTGGACGTCATTTTCAGTGGACGCCTGGTTAGACGTCAGCTGAGCTGAATCTGAATCCAGGCAATCTTCAGGGTGCACTGCGATGGAAAATACCTCTGAAGAAGACGAGGATTTAGTGTGGTTGGAGATGGACACGGTGATGTAGTGAACACCTTTATCCTCTTCCAAAGGTAGACCTTGCAAGATTCTGCTGCTGGCATCCCAGTGCAGCCATTCTGGGAGCGAGTCCTTACCCATCTCTGTAATCTGGAAGACAGAAGAGGGGGAAAAAAAGAGCCAGATAATTATATATATTAGCTAGCTTAACGGTTTTAGCATGTAGCTACAAAATATCCAAAAAACTGGGTTGGAGATGTACTATGATGTGGTTTGGTTTAGGCCAGGGGTGGGCAACATTTTAATGTGTCCTTGATCCAACACAGCTGATTTAAATGGCTAAAAGTTCTCCAGAGGCCTGGTAATGAACTAATGATTTGATTCAAGTGTGTTGACCCAGGGTGAGATCTAAAACCTGCAGACCCTCGAGCCCTGGAGTTGGACACCCCAGGTTTAGGCTCTAATCAAACATGATTTCTGGTCAGCTTTGACAGTAGTCTAACAGTATCAGAAGACAGGTATGAAAGTTTTGGGACCTCTCTACTTCAATTTTGCAACGAACCCGATGTAAACGTAGCTTCTTTGTGTAAATCTGAAACGGCCCCTCAGTGCTTGTGCCGCTAGCAGTCAACCACAAATGTCGATGCTCAAATATAAATCATAGTTTGTCATCAGCGTCTGCATTAACATAACCCCTACGTCAACCATAAATCCAGTTTAAGCCTTCCTCCTTCAGCGCATATGGACACACTCAACAGAATTGTAATTTAAACCCGACTAAAATTAAAATAACTCGGCCAATTACACGGCTGGGGACGCCCACATGGCAGGAGGCTGATGGAGAGAAATGGATCGCAGGGGACTGACAATGCATCCGTGCACATAAATTCAAAAACAAGAGCAAATGCATCCTGCGCCGCCTCCCCGCCCCCGACCCTCCACCAGCCCCTACAAGTTAATTCTGCGGCTAATAAATCCTGGTTGATAAATTATGTAGAGGCAACGCTCCCTAGACACATCATTAATGCTCTAACCAGCACACAGGCGTCGCCGGGGGAAAACACACACAAACACACAAACACACACAGCCATGCAAACAGTCGAACACACACACAGAAGCCTATTTTCCATGAGAGGTGCAGCGCATGTGGCCACCTCAACAAAAATCAAAAGCATGCCAGCAGCTGGACTTCTACCAGTTACCCCCTCGTGGACAACAAGTCTCCTAAATACCCCCCTTCACGCCCCCTGCTGGATAAGCGCCCTCAAGCCTTCTCTGGCAAACTCTTGGATCTCGTCCTTTTTTCCAGAAGCAGAGCAAACAGCAAAGGGACATAGTGGAAATAAGTTGTTCCAGTCATTTTATTTATATCTTCCTGCCTTTTCTTTGTTGCCTCGCCTGCTTTTCTCATCCTCAGTTTCCCGTCAACTTCACTCTACTTCCCTTTCTTTCTGCATCGCCATGCTCTCCTCTTTAGTCCCGCCTTCCTTTTCCTTCTGTCATTTCAAAGTGTCACGATTAAAATCTGATGCTCCTTTTCCCCGCCGCCAGATAAAAGCTCATTTCTGGATGTCACGATTCAGCTCGAAAATTATTACTGCAGGAAAACAAATTATAGATACAGTTCTGTCCACATAATTATAGATTACAGAAAAGCAGACAGGGCCCATTATAACCGACACTTGAGCTTCATAACATAGGCTGTTTGAAACCAGCAGCCTTCTGCGATGCTGCGCGGCGAGCAGCAGAGACGGCAAAAATATCAGAACGGGTCAACGGCTGGAAATCAAGAAACAAAAATCTTCAGCTTCCTCGGCTGATTGAGTTTGTCACAAAGTGTTCTCCAAAGACCGAACTTCAAACCAAACGCCTTCTGACACGGCGCTGCAAATTAAATCACAAAGAGACGACGAAGGACAGGCGAACTGTCGGGCAGCGATCTCCTCCAACTCGTCTCTAATTGTTCGGTAAATTGCTTAATTTGTGTCCGAATAGCAGAAGGATGATCGCTTACTTAAGAGTTGCTAATTAAATATGAGTGTGAGGAAAAAACATGGGTGATCATTTCACTTATCGAGGCCTATATCAGGAAAAACTCACTGCTGTGCTGTGTTAGTACCGTACGGGAGCCCCAGTAACACCAAACTGGGCCCCAGGTCCAGACAAACACACAGGAACTGTTGCATCCCAATAAACATATCACCCTTTATACGGACATTCAAACAAATAATATTCAGTAAACCTAATTTTAGTAATTACTATATTTTTATGATCTCATTTCTTATTCTGCAGGGATGTAACTCCCTGGTGGGCTGTGAAGGTACTGCAGGTTAAAAAAAACTATTCAAAATCCTTAATTCTTATAAAGGTAAAAAAATGACAAAAGTTAAAAATTTATATGACTTATTCCCTGAGGATTAAGCATAAAATCAAATTATAATCTTTGGTTTAATTCTTATATCAGGCAGTAGGACAGCATCCATTGGGACTCGTTCGTCTATTAAAATCTTCCTTTGGACTTCAGTTTTCAATTTTGAAAAGAAGTTAAAAGACTGAAGCACGAATGTGAAGTTTAAAAACGATTTATTCTTCATTTTGGGGGTGCGTTTGATTCCAAATTCACTGAAGAGACTTTAATTTGAAAAGTAAAGCTGCTGATGAATCAAATTCAAGAAATGAATGAAAGGAAACACAAAGGAAGGGTTCATTTTCCTCTCGTGTGATGATCAGAGCTGTGATTACAGGTTCGGGTCGGCTGCAGAGCATTTTCATTCTTCACATGATCCGAACAAGCGTTAAGATATTAGCAAATAAAAATGGAGATGTGAATTGGACTTGTGTGTAGCTTTTTCTGGCAGTTTCCTGTTATTTTTGGACATTTCACAATTAAAAGGCGCTCGAGTAAATTCATCTCCACTTTAGTTTATTGTGGATCTCAGTTCTGAGGACTTCTCTTCCTATATACATTTTTATATGCAGGAAAAATCCTGGTGAAATATAAAAAGCTCCTGCTGCTTGCTACCAGGCATCCACCACAGGGTGAAGACATGTCGGGAGAACGTGACGAGGGTGGAGCAGAAAATAAAAGATGACAATGAGAGGTGGTGCTGAATGATAAGTTGCAGGCCAGCTGTTCCCGTTAGCTGTGTGGATACAAACGGCAGATGAAGCTAGTCAAACCTGATGTTTTTTTTACTAAAAAACCCCAAAAACCCATCTTCCTGACCCGACTGACACTAAAACGGCAGCGGCACAGGCCCGACTCCAGCTGTGATTGGGTAAGCGCATCCCCTCCACAGCACATTCCCCAAAGCTGCTCTCCGAGGCAGCGTTCCTGGCTCGGCGTACGTTAAAACAGAACACAACAGCACCTTTTTAACTCCTGCATGAACCCAGCAGAGAGCGTGGAGTTTCCCGCTTCCCTAAAAGAACATGAAAAATACATCAAATCCTCTCAAAATGTCAAGAAAAATATTTCACATCTTTTCCTGGCACAAGTCTGCGGCGCAGAGGAGTTTGATGTTTGGCCCTAAAGGTTATCGTGCGCTCTCACGGGCTACTCTGGCTTCCCTTCTTCCTCCCATTTAGCACGCACCTCTGGCGAGGTTACAGCCCAAGCCCCTCTGAACCAGCCGGGAAACTTTGGGAGGATTGGTCTGCGGAGGAGAATGGAGGGCGCTAAACCGCTTTGTGGGACATTATTAAAGGTGAAGGCGAGGGATGTACGGACGTACCGAAGCAGCGAGCAGGATGAGAACCTTTCAGAGCTTCGGTTAAATGCTCGAGGACTTTACAGCAGAGAGTTCCTTTGCATCCAAAAAGACTTAATGCTTAATGATGACGTTGGTGCTTTATGGCCGATTCAAAGACCGAATCACTGACATGCAGACAGAGGTGTGGATGCCCCCCCCACCCCCCCACTTAAAAGACTTAATTAAAGCCAAATACGTGATAATCTCAAAGTTGGGACTTGTTTCATCGTCTTTGAAACAAGTCCCAACTTTGTGGCTGACACATGCGTCAGCCACAAAGCCACCATGACTATCAGCTGCAACAAACTAGGCAGAAAATGTATTTGAAGTCCGTGTGAGCGACAGCCATGAAACACGAGGAGACGTTATCGCATATCAGCAGCATCATCCTCGTTTTCCTGCGCGTCGCTGGGCTCGCTCGCTCTGCAGGCTCAGCTTCCTCATTCAGAGACGCAGCCTGGACAAAAAGTCAGAGACGGATCGCAGAGTATTCGCAGTGTGTCTGACGTGCAGAGGGCACGAGCTTTATTTTGAAATACCCCCTCTGACCTCTGGCACATAGGCGTGGACACTAGCAGGCTCTTTAACGAAGCACTTCTAGTTCGAGCCCAGTGTTTGAGTTTTCATTCCATTAAAGTCATTTTTAAATGAAATGAAATTGAATATATTTTATAGAATTATATTTTTAATGTTGGACGTGTTATATTATTTATGTTCTATGACCTACATTAGCTGTTAACGGGCCGCAGCGTCTCTGCCTGAGAGTAAATAAAGGTTTTCATGTCCTCTCTGACCAAAAGGACCCTCGCTGCTAGCATCACAGTCGCTACGCTACAGGAGCAGCGCTTTTATAGACCGTCCCACCCGGTTCTGGCTTGTGAAGGTGTGGCCTGCATTAGCCACGCCCTGGATTTGGACACAGGTAACACGTGTTAACGATCACAGGTGGTGTGACACATAATTAACTTCACTTCTGTCATCACTCTCTTCACACCCGGCGCTCTAATGACCTGATAATATGGCACATAGATACACCACCTTTATGAAACACTGGACACACACACACACACACACACACACACACACTTTTGTTACCTCGAGAAAAATGCAATCACAGAGCTCTTTCAAAGAGTCCAAGAGTGGGAGCGAGCGCGAGGCAGATAGACTGAGATAGTGACAAAGACAGGAAGCAGGAATGAGTGAGAGAAAGAAAACGAGAGGTCAAGCAAGAATAATGAGAGAGAAAATGAGGGAGAGATCTCCTAAACATGGACATATTACGAGGAGGCGTCGAGTCTCGCAGCAGAAAGAAAGCAGCTCATTGTCGCAGCGAGAGGCGAACGCCGAGAAAGGAGTCCATTGTTACGGCGGACCTGGTGACAGCTCCACAGATAAGCCTCATATTTGGGAGGAGGACGAGGATGAGGAGGTGCAGCGGGAGCACAGTGATGCGATATGATGACTTGGGGCGAAATGAACCTCAGAGTGAGATGAAGGAGGACAGAGGGAGCGTGAAGGGAGGAAGAGAAGGAGGAATGATGGGGGGAGCAGAGGAGTGTAAGGAAATGCAAAGAGGGGAGAAGTAGAGCGAGGTGAGAGGCTCAGCGTGGGGCGAGTGAGAAAGGTTGCATTCAGAGAGCAGGCGGGTGGGGGGGTTGCAGGAAACCTGCAGAGGGAGAGAGGGCAAGATGGGAATGGCTGCCTGGCACAGTCGAAGGTTTCCAGTGGAAAATATGAAGACGGACGGACGAGCTATTGGGGGGGGCTTCAGCTGGCCAACAGGCAGGCGGATGTTTATGGGGGGAAATCCATCTTAGAGCCTATTTTCTGCTGTTAAAAATTCGAGGCCCCGTCCACAGCAGGCACACTCACACTCTCGCGGTGCAGTCAAGGAATTGGAAATATATGAGCAGCGAGGGCCGCGAGCTGTCCAACTCCCAAATGTCAGCTTGATCGCAAAAAACAACCAAGTTTTTAAAATGGAAAAGTTCTGAGATCGGAAAATGGGTTTAAAGGCAGTTCGATACGAACGCCGCTCTCCAAATTCACTACGGAGAACACTCAAGCCATTTTCACACAGGTCACTGTGGACTTTTTCCCCACAGTCGTCCTTCTGTCATGCGGCACAGGAAACACATTCTGCACTCCTGGAAATACTGTTTGTTATAGGTGACGGGGTCTGACGAGGCACCGCTCAGGAGCCACACGGGACTGAGCCAGGCTGAGCGCAGCATCTGCACAGCACCTCTGTCTGACACCTCAAAGGCTTCGGCCTCTACAGCAGCACGGCAGTAAAGACGTCCAACAACAGGAGGTCATGCTGGGAGCGAGGACTGAACCCTGGACTTTTACCTCGGAGGCAACAGCTTTGTATTTGGGACCGTTTACTTTAACTGGAATGACTCTAACACAGCTTCATACAACATGCCTCGTTCACCCATTCATACAAGCACTTGCATCTGTGCTCAAGTCCTTTCTATCCACCAATGACACGCATTCATACTCTGATGGATGCAACTTGGGGTTAGTAATATTGTCCAAGGACATTCGACATGTAGATGGGAGCAGCCATGGATCAAACCACCAACCTGCTCTACCTCTGTGACTTATGCCGGGCAGTATTTTAGCAATAATTTGGTTTCCTGGAACCGTTTATTAAGTGTCAAGTCTGAGCCTCAGTTAAGCTTAGAACACCATCATCTTTGGCGTTTTTCATCAATGGAACTGCTTCTTCCTGGTAAAAGGAAGTTTTTCCTTCCCACTTTCGCCAAGTGCTTGATTGTAGGAGTTTTCCCTGTATGATTGTAGGATCCTTACCTTACAATAAACAGCGCCATGAGGCAACAGTTCTCGTGTTTTGTTGTTAGTTTTATATTTTACAATAAAGGCTATCTATATTCTATTATTATATTCTATATTATTATATTATATTCCATATTCTAGTAGAAATAACCGAACTGAACTGATACCACCCTTTGTTCTGATTTTCTAAGCGCTCATTCACGGGACTGTTACCTGCACAAACATGTGATCAGTACTGCAGTTCCTGCTGGCGAATTCGGACGAACAATGAAAATCATACAGAACACACTCGTGGAAAAAACAGATTTACACACAGCTACAGAGGTAGGTTAGACACAGTGCTGGTTTGTAATCTGCTGAAAGCTTTAAGGTATCAAACAAGATTTTCCATTCTCAGTATAACTAAAAAGAGAAGTGTTAATGTCGGCATTTTACCTTACTCTCCAATAACAGCTGCAATATGCAATTATTATAAATGATATATACCTGCATTATGAACTAAAATTGAATTAATACATCCTCAAATATGAAAATATACACCCAGAACTCTGCATGTTTGTGGAAGGTGGGTTTACTTCATGGTCATAAAGTCAAACGGGTGTAGATTCCCACAGATGAAACACGTTCCAGGAAAAATATACTCTTCCTATTAACAGGCTCTATTTCAGGATCAATGTGGGATCCACAGGAATCAGCGGCATCAGGAAGACATTATGGGCTGTGGGAGTTTAAGAAGTCATTAAAATGTTTGCGACTGCTGCGCACAAGTTTGCAGTTACACGCACACGTGTGTGCACGTCACACACACTCATAACCACACACACGCGCCTATTATAAAGTCGTTAAAGTATGACGATGAAGCGGCTCTGGGCTACAAAACCTGTGCTGAAGTATGCGCTCTTTATATCACACACACACACACACACACACACACACACACACACTGTGGAAAACCCGGCCGCCAAGGCCTGCGGCACGCTCACAAAGCTCTCCTCCTGTGTCTCTCTATCCCTCTCTCTCCGTTTTCTTGCCGTTACAATAACGAGCCAACAGAAGCCGGCCATTGTGGGACTCCAGCTGTGTGGGTGAGAGATTCAAAGGGAGGGAAGAGAAAGATGTGCGTGCATCAGCCGCTCCTGCAGGAGGAGAAAAGACGAGTGTGTGAAGCGGCCGAGAAAAAAGGTTGCAGGAGAGTGTGTGTCGTGTTATGACAAGGACGAGTGGAAGGCGAGCGAGGAGCCGAGCGCACAGCTTGCGGCCTTTGCAGAGACCGTCCGAGGAGCAGGCTCGACTTAGCAAACACGATGGAGCCGAGCTTCCTACCGCGCTACGCCGGACGCGCTAGCGAGGAAAATGAAACCGTGTAAACAAAGCCAGCCGAGACAGATGTGTGTGTGAGAGCAGAGAAGCTGAGCTGGAAGGGCAAAGAAAGTGAAAGACTGCGTGCACACACACACACGCTGCATATAGTGTGCATGCACGTGTACTGTGTGCTAAAAACAATAAACGTGTGTGTTTGTTATCTCTGTCTCAGCGTGTGGCTCGGTTTTCGCAGACTCTCACTTTCAGCTCTGACTAATGCTGCAGCCCCACCACACACACACACACACACACACACACACACACACACACTATCCTCAGCAGTAGAAAATGTTCCACTATCTCTTTACTCTCAGCCTCACGAGGAAGGCAGAGCACAGGAGTACACACACACCTACACACACACCCACATCTTCATCTTCCTCTGCAGCGCTCGAACACAAATACCTCAGAATAGAGACTGGCCTAAATATCTGTCAGCCGATGAAACAGATCTGCTCTCCAAAGCCGTCCTCTAAAATGACACGGTACCTCCGTCTCCACAATTCTCTCCATCTTCCATCTTTGTCTCTTAAATTTATTTTCTCCCTGTTATCTTTCCTGGAACCTCACCTTTCCTCACCTTGCATCTTGTAAACTCTTCCCGTTCATTACTGAACTCGAGCAGTCTTATTCTGTTTACTGATGACACAAAGTTATTCCATTTTTCACTGAAAAAAGTTGCCAAACACAAAGCAAACACCTGGGGTGGAGGTGGGTTGCTAAGTGTCTCGCAGGAGCACGCTGAAGCGGCTTAAATGGCGTGTCCTGCGTCAGCCGCAGATGACCACATGGCCTCGGTCACATTTGCTGAACGTGTACGCTCGTCTCGCCGTTGAATTATGTCAGCGGCTGGGATTTAAGGCATCAGCTGGAAAAATATGTCTAAAAAATGACATAAAATCTCAAAAAGTAGCAAAAGAGAAAACGGTGCTCACAGCATTACAGTCCTGAGCCGAGCGAAAGACTCAGCAGTGATTCACAGTAAAGAGTAAACTAAAGACAGCGCTGTGGGCCAAATAAGAACGCTGTTAAATCCTTTGTGACACGGCTACAATGGAGGGAAAAAAATGGACAATTAAGCACACGTCACACAAAGTTACGCTCCCATCATTTCTTCTGAGATGTGAATAAAAGGAGCTCAACCACAATTCGATTTGCTCTTCTGTTTGACGGACTCAGTTTCCCACCGGCCGTCTTCATCGGGAGACCTGACAGAGCGAGCGCGTCCTTAAAGACGACGGACTCGGCCGAGGCCTCGCTTGTCCCCAGGTCAGCAATTACGCCCTTTTTCTTTGCTGAATAAAACATTAGCCCTCTATATCCGGCTAACGAGCTTTAGTGCCGACACCAGCCATTAAATTTGAAACGCGGTGCTCGGGGATAATGAGAGACACGGTATAGAGCGTCCTTCTTTTGAAGCGGCGGTGACGCTGAATGCTGCAGCCTGAAGAGGAAACAGAAATAAGATCGGTTTGAGATGAGAGGAACGACACGGACGGCCTCCTTCCAAGTCGAGATTTCAGCCTGTTTATGTTAACACCGTTGGAAGAGCGAGATCGAACAGAGCACACCGGGGTACTTGGGTACCGAAATCTAAAGCCATGTTTTTCTGGGGTATTTGTAGTCTTAACGATTGGCTGCCAAGTGTTTTCAGTGTGAGTGTGGAAAAAAAGTTGGCGTTCATCCTCCAGCTTCACTGTGCTAATGTTATGCTAACATAGCTGTGTCGCTAGCAATCACGTAGCACAACATTATATACCAGCTAGCCCAACTTCAGTAACCCTAAAAACGTCACTGCTGTTTAGTTTTCTGTCTTCATTTATGTTGGAAGTGGTAGCAGAGCTGTACGTTTGAATTAGTTTCAAAAATCTCTCAGTCAGAACATGCTATGAAATGTTTAGGTGGAAACTAGCGAGCAGATATTTTAGGCCATATCGCCCAGCCCTACGGTGCGCCTTAAAAAATATGATAACTTCTACCTTCTTTAGCTTTAACTTTTTGTGCGATGGTTAGCATCTTCCTACCGCAGATGCCTTTCATGTAGGGCTGGGCGATATATCGAGTTTTTTAAAAATATCGATATATTTTCATACGAGATATAAGATGTGACAATATCGTTTATATCGATATAGTCTATGTTACGTTATAATTATACTTGTGGAGCCGCAGGTTTGCCTCTCTTTCGTCCACTTTTGTCTCTACGCAACGTTACTGGGCCTCGCCTCTCCTTCACTGAACACAACTCCCCCTCCCCCATAGCTTCATCTGCAGGCAATGACAAGATGAAAGCGGAAAATCTCCGTTAGCGAGTTACCGCGGATCGTCCCGTGCGTGGGGCTGGACGGCGCGTGCTAACGAGCTAACCGCGCTAACGACATGCAGCCCGGAGGAGCTGCACGGCCTAAAATCCTTTCATTTTCTCAAAACTCGACAGTGCGCCTTATGTATGAATTCTGGTTGTGCTTACTGACCGCGAACCGATTTTATGTGGTACACAGCGCTCAGCAATCTGTCAAAAAATGTTTTAATATGACTTTGCTAAGCTACGGAGCTGCACCGCTTGATGGATTGTCGGAGGATTACAGCTACTGGGGAGGAGCCTCGCGGAGTGATACGTACTGTGCTTCAACGTAATATTACCGTACTGTGTGTGTATAAGGACCACAAATGGCACCTGTTCAGAGACGTGGTGCAGCTGTGAAATCTGTCTCTTTGTTATTATGCTCAGCGTCTATTAGTTTACATTTTGACTGCACAATTGTGAGCTTTTTGTTGTGCACAAAAACAACATTGTTTTCTTTTATTTATGGACCATGATTATTTAATAAATGCTGATAATTTATTTTTGAGTAATTTCTTCGTGTACATCTACGCTGTATGTAAATAAAAGTGCCCGTGTGACATCTGGGACACAGTGTGACTAAGAACTCTCTTTTTGTTCTTAACTTATGGCTTTAAAAAAAAAAAAATCGAGATATATCTTATATCGCCATCCAGCTAAAAAATATCGAGATATGAATTTTGGGTCATATCGCCCAGCCCTACTTTCATGGTACAAAACGTTTCGTTGACATTGTTGTTTGTTGGCGAGAAAACTTACAAACATATAGTGCAGCACTTCAGAGTCACACTGCTAGCATCGAAGATTTATGTAAATTTGACAAGCTGAACGCATTCTGGACTGTACACACAGCACGAGATCGATTGACAATGAGAAAAAAAGCGTGCAAAATTGCACCAAAAAAATCAGCGAAACAGCGAGGCCGTGAAAGGTGAACCGCGTTATAGCGAGGGACCACTGTAATATATGCACAGCCACCCATTGGTCAGTGACGTCTGGCGTTTGTTTCCAAATTGACCTTGATGTTGTTAAATGAGACATTTCTACACCCTGCTCTAACATCCTGTACGGTTAAAGTACAGAGACAACTGTCTCTTATAGTCTTATGTGTAAATATGCTGGATATTTTTAATGGACTTTATACGTTTCAGATTTAGATGTACTGATTTTTTTTACATTGTCAGTCTGATGGCCAGTAAATCCAACAAATCCATTATGTTTGTCAGGTGCACTGACTGGTGTCAAGTGGCTTTTCTGTTCTATTCTATTGTATTCTATTAAAAGGAATAGTACACCGATTGGTTCTCTCTCACTGTGGATGGTTTGGGTTTAAACCTCAGGCCCAGCAGATCTGGTCTTCTAATCTAATTTGCGCTATTATTTCTTTTTTTCGGCAAAGCAGCCAAACCACAAAAGCCGACAGAGCCTGCATGTTGTGGAGGAAGCTGCCTGCTGACAGTGAATATGGGAGTGATTTCAGCTGATTGAAAGGGCTGATAGCGTGTCACGAGGACTCTCTCCTGATTGGGTTGCAGGCACCTCAGTGAGACTCTGCCCAACATTCGGGCCGATGCCGTACTTTTCGAACTTTGTGCACACAGTGAAGCATCACTACTGCTTTGACTTATTAAGGCAGTCAACACACAATCTAAGACCGCAGCGTCTAAAAATAAACTGCCACTGTAACTTTCACACACCAAATATGGCTCTGCTCACCGAGCCTGGCAAACCAATGAAAGCAGCCCACCACGCTCCAGCTCCACTCCCCCTTTGGGCGACAACCAAGCATGCAGGAGGATCCCGGCCAGTCCAGAAGCCGTGGTTGCCTGGCTACGGAGGCACACACCAAAACAACGTCGCCGGGAGGCATTTTTTCAGCAGCACGAGCAGCATTTACTTTCAGAAACGAAACCACTGAAATGAGCTCCATCTTTCTCTGCCGTGCTTTTCTTTGGGAGGTTAGCGAGTCAAACGGTGGCTGTTTGGCAGTAATTATGTGTGCTAAAGGTCAAAGGGAAATCACGCCCTGAAACCCAACACTGACATGAAGGCATCAATGTGAGTAGCAGAGAAGCAGCTTGACACAGGAGAGTCCCAGAATGTGAAGTGCACAAACCCTCATTTTAAACTGAGAGCCATCAAATTGTGAATGAATTTGTGGGAGCATATAATTTGGAACATATGAATCAAGAAGCCTCGCCTGCTGTATGTTTAATTACATAGCAACATGGCCACCGCCGTCCCGGTGCCAGTAAACCCATCGCACCGTGCTAGCTTACAACTAGGGTGACTCATATGTTCTGGTGTGTTTTTATCTTTGGGTCGCCTCCTCCCTCCTGCTCTCTTAATACCAGTTTTCCACTGCTATCCTGCCAGCTAACAGCTCCGGAGCTACAGGGGCTCACAATGTAAGCCTGTCTGTAAAAAAAGACTGCAGGACGAGCAGAGAGGCCCGCGACAAAGAGTGACAATGCTGCCATTATCAGAGGAGAGCCTCGAGAGTCAGAATGAAAAGTTTTTGTGAGTAAAGAGACGTGGAAGCAAATGGAAAGAAGGGGAAATAACAGAATGACGGCTGCGGTTTTAAAACCCATCGAAAAGAAAATGCAGAAAAGGAGAAAATTACAGAGAAGGGAAAGAAAGAAAAATAATTTTTGCTCGTGCTTGTGTTGCAAGCTAATCTGCAGTAGCTGAAATGGGAGACAGATTGCTGATGTGGAAGAAAAAAAGATGAAGCACAGAAAAGAAAGGGAGTTCCCTTCAGTCGTGGGCAGAGAGCGGTGGAAATTTAACAAGAAAAAGAGACGGCGAATGACGGGGAGGGGGGGGGGGGGGCAGGAGGACGAGATCTAATTGAGAGGAGGGAAAAGGATACAGCGGGGAGGAGAAGAGAAAGTTAGTTTTCCCACCAAAATGCCCCCGAGGGAGCCGCCGTTAACAACAACAAGCCACTGTCTCCGTTCATCAGGAGGGGAGTGATCCAAACAGCGAGTCGATGTGTTCTGACAACCGCACGCACGCAGCCGCTTCCTCCCTGCGTGCAAACACACAGCAACACGCAGCCGCAAATATGCATGCATCTACAAGTGTGCGGCCACTTATTCTGCTGTATGTGTGCAGGAAACTTGAAGATTTGGCTGTTTAGATTTGGATCCACTAGTCCGTGTCATCGGGAAGAAGCGCACCAGACTCAAATTCAGCCTACAGCAGCACGGCGAGCCCAAGGAAGCGCCAAGAAGATGACGAGACAGGCCTAAAGAATCCCAGCTTTAACCTCCTTGGAGCTGGCGTACACATATGTGGATGTCACATTTTGGGTTATTTAGACCAAAATACTCAATTTTGCTCTATAAAGGGCCTGAATCCACTTACGAGGACGTTATACTGCTACTGTTCTATCGAAATTTTAAATGAATATCCTCATATGTGGCAGCACGGTGGTTAGCACTGTTGCCGCACAGCAAGAAGGTCCCGAGTTCCACCATCAGGCCGGGGTCTTTCTGTGTGGAGTTTGCACAGACATGCAGACATGCAGCTTGTGGGGGTAGGTTAATTGATTAATCCAAATTGCCCACAGGTGTGAATGCGGGAGTGAATGTGAGTGTGAATGGTTGTCTGTCCCTGTGTGTTGGCCCTGCTACAGACTGGCGACCTGTCCAGGGTGTACCCCGCCTCTTGCCCTATGACAGCTGGGATAGGCTCCAGCGCCCCCCGCGACCCTGAAAAGGATAAGCGGAAGTGAATGGATGAAAAAATATCTGGTAATTCTTTGTTTTTATATTGTTTTTATATTCATCAATCACCCCAAACATCAAAGAGAAATTAAAAATGCATGCCGTGGAAGAGTTCCGGTCTTAGGAAGTTAACATCACTGCCTAAAATGGTGCTAAGAGGTCTACGTTATCCTAACAGAGCACTTGGCTCTCGCTCTGCAGGCCTACTTGTTGTTCCTAGAGTATTTAAAAGTAGAATGGGAGGCAGAGCCTTCAGTTTTCAGGCCCCTCTTCTGTGGAACCAGCTTCCAGTTTGGATTCAGGAGACAGACACTATCTCTACTTTCAAGATTAGGCTTCAAACTTTTGATAAAGGGCTGATCAGGTGATGCTGAATCAGCCACTGGCAACAAAAGACTCCCCCAAATCTTCCCACCGTTGCCAACTAACGGGATCTTTTTGGACACCAGCTCCACGCGGTAACAGCCGCTCCCTACAGTCTGCCAGCAGAGAACCATGTTGAGCCCATAACTGTGTCGTCTGTTGGAAACGTTGGTTCATGCTATAACAGTACGAAGTGTTGAAATTATTTGAAGTGCCATAATGTTGAGTCTCATATTAACCAAAATGCCATTTAATCATATAGTGTAGTATTAAGTGGACACGGCCCTGAAAAACAAAGGCATTAGACTCTGTGTGCTGATGGTCACTCTGACTCTGTGACCACTCTGTGACTCTGTGTCCTTCAGTGGTAGAAAGCTGTAGACTCTCACCCACGAAAAAGTAGACAACAGGGGACCATCATTTACTGAGAAAGTTACTGAGACACTGTTGTTTAGAGTAGCGGGTAATAAAACTGTTAAGCGTGCGTCACCATTTTGAGATCCGTGGCACCGTGTCATGCAGGACGCATCACCCTTCTAGAAGTATTGTGTAAGAGAATAAAAGTTGATGGTCTCCTGAGCAGTGGTTTGTCTTCCATCGGATGCCTCTGAGGAATCAAAAGAACTCGGTGAAGTGTTGATATTCAACAGAAGCTGTCCAAGCCCGACTGTTTGGTGTACAGTCTGCGTTTCCTTGGCAGCACAGTCAACAGCAGAACTATCAGGCGGTGCAGCGGCTGATATGAATGCACTGGCTTTCAGTGCAAACCATAACTTGGTGTGGTTTAAAAGCTGCTGCTGAAACCCTGACCATCAGCAGAAGGGACCAAAGGGGCTTCGGTGCTTTGATTGGGCAGCAGTCAAAGGTGCAGGAGGTGGACGGGGAAAGCAAGGTTGATGCATCTCTGCTTCGACTCCAGATCCAGATCCAGATCCAGATAAATGGTAGAAAAATACAGATAGACTTCTGACGAGGGTCACCTGCTAAACCATCCATCTGACTGAAGTAGTTCTAGTAACACTGAATAAGAGATTTCCAACACTGTCCACACTGAGCATGTGTCGGAGTGATTCACTCTCTCTTTCTCCAGCTCACACCTCCTCCTCCTCCTCCTCTGGGTGCGAGCTCAGATCTTTCAAGCAGAGCAAGACCAGCGTTTTACCAAATAAACTGTTTGTTATCCAGAGTTTTGCTTTGAGGCGCTTTTACGTGGAGGACAAAGACGCAGGGAGTGGAGGCGTGTTGGAGGGAGGGTGGGGGTCCTTCCACAAAGTAATTATGAAAGGGTTAGCTGTGAGTATCTGTCTTTAATCTTCATGCACAATCACAACATTGAGATAACAGAGCAGTACGCAGCATCTGCTCACAGGCAAACAGATGAATACCCACATAGGCTTCTTTCGTTTTCCGTGAACTGAAGCACAAAATAATTTTCAGCTAGCGTCAGTTATTTCCTGGAATAAAAAAAGGAAAAGCGGGTAAGCGTGCTTTGCCTGCCAGCGAGCCCATCAGCCAATCAGCTAATTACGCTGGTAATTGCAGTAATGAGGCAATGGAGAGTGCTCATCTGCTGGCCAGAAAGCCCAAACTTCCAGCCACTTCCATTAATAACAGCAGAGAGAACCACAGCAGGGTCGTCGAGTCCCAGCAGCACCTGCACGCAGACGCCACGATCGCAAAGGTTCTGGCTCTCCAGCCGCTCTGAATGATAACATCCAAAATAAGAAAAGTAAGACCTCCTCTTCCACCTCTGTTTGGGCGCTCTGCAGTTTGCACACATCGTCCAAACCTTTTCATCTATTCCAAAAGCTTTCAAATCGCTCCACTCTGACAAGGTTACCTGCCACGAATCTGCCCGGAGTGGAGAGCTGAGCAGAAGTCTGTCTACTTTCCTGAACTCATCTCAGGTACAAAAACATTTGTCTAATAACACGCCAACAACAGCTTCAGAGTCGCTCGCTGCTGTGTGTTCACAAACAGGTAATCGGTGAAGACTGGACACGCGTTTCAACGCTGCCAGTGTCTGAATCTGAAGTTCTAGCAGCTTTCAGACCTCCCTGATGGTACAACCCGCTGGAGAGCTCCCCAACATGCCAGCTGGAAACCAGCATAGCAACAGATACAGCTGAAATAACAAGACTGACCATGTGCATTTGTTGCACGAGTTGGAAAAACAGTTTAGCACGGCAGCTGGTCCGAGGATGAGGAAGGGCAGCAATTTAATGATGTGCGTTCTTTAAAGCATGTTTGAGCTTCATACCTGCAGAGGCGGGATGAAGCTGTCTTAGGCTACGTTCACACTGCAGGCGAAAGCGCATCAAATCCGATTTTTTTGACCCTATGCGACCCATATCCCATCATGGTGTGACAGTGTGAACGGCACAAATCCGATCTGGGTCACTTTCGTATGTGGTGCTGAATCCGATACATATTCGATGTTTCAGAAAGCGACTGCTGTTTGATGGTCACGTCGCATTAAATCCGTCTTTTAGGTCACCGACACAAGACAGATGCCAATTATCAGCGCCGGAGAAGACATCGTGAACGCTTCCTGGACATCCGGTGAAACTGCTGAGAGGACAACGTTGGAGAAACGTGAACATTTTCTTTGTGCTGTATAACCTGCAGATTCTGACAGAAACCTGCAGCTATCCTTTGAAGCAGCGCTCCTCTAAAACAGCAATAAAGATCATTATTAGGTTATTTACATTATTATTACATTATCATTATTATGTCAATAACAAAATAACTTAAAGCAAAAATTGGGAAACGTAAAGTCCGAAGTCTTTATATTAACGGCCATCAGTCAAACAATACTGTTGCTCTGGGTCTGAACAGAGAGCGTTGTGTGTGACGTCTTCTTTTGCGCATGTGGCCGCTTTGAGCGTTCACACTAGAGAGCGTTTGCTGTCGCATTTTATTTGTAGTGTGAACGAGCAGACAAAAAAAATCGGATTTGATCAAAAAAATCAGAATTGAGCATCGAGACCTGCAGAGTGAACGTAGCCTTAGATGCTCCCCTATTCACACAATGGCAGATTTTAGCCCAAATGGTCCTCCAGACGCAACACCAAAGGGATCTGCGTCTCTTCCTTGTTAGCTAACTGTGTACATCGCCTTCAATCATTTGTCAGTTTCCTAAATCAGCCATTAAAAATATAAGAACCTCTGCTCTAAATGAATCTTCAGAGAAAGCTTGTAAAGCTGCATTTTCTCCGTTTCATAATGACTCAGTGTAAGAAAGCGCATTGAAATCCATTAACCAATGCAGCCATCCGTCGGCCAATATCAGATCAGTACTGGCCCGTTCAGTTTATCACCTAATATCTCACCGCGACCCTTCGATGAAGAAACGGTGTCACATTAACCTCAAAAAGGATTCAGAAATGTGTTTAGGCAGCTGCAGCAGCACGGGGAAACGCTACGGCTCTCAGAGATATCACTCAATATAAATAACGTGCACTTGTAAAGGTTTATACTGTATTTCTTAAATCACCCTGCGACCTCTTTAAAACCTCCTCTGAGGCTGATGTCCTGCCCACCCGGCTGAGAACCCTCATCTCTACGCGGTATGAGAGGCTAAATGGCGATGCATTCACTGATGGGGCACCGACTGCTCAGCTAAAGGTGAATGGGCAGGCGAGGCTGTCACGGAGCTGGAGACCTCTCAAACTCTGGCAGATTTTCATAAGAAAAGGCCATTAGTGTGAGTGCAACGGCAAGCACAAAAATTGATTTGGCCTTTCGCTCCACAACCTTCAGCGCCGACCTTCGAAATACCTGAGGGGGGGGCTAACATCTGAGGAGGAGGGGGTGTTAAAATTTGTAATTGAGGACAGAGCAGCAGCGGGGAAGGGAGGCGCAGGGCTGAAATTAGAAATGGAGGAGGAGGTAAACAAACTTTGTTAGAGTCGTGGGGATTTCTTGGCTTGGCTAAAAGTCTGAGAGCGGCGCAGGACGAAGGTGCCGACTCCTTCACGAGGGCGCTTCGGCAGGCCGGCGTATCTCGTGCTCCACATCTAATCTGTGACCTTTTATTTGCAGGATTTTACAGAAGCTGCAGCTTCTAAGGTCAGGATGTCTTTTCTTCCTCTCCTCCCATCTCTCCGTTCTTCCTTGCTTATACTTCTTCCATTTTTTGGCTTATTTGCCCACGCTGTCTGCTCCTATTGGCTCTAATAGAGGCCCAAAGCTTCCAGTGTGACAGATATAATCAGGTTTGGAAGAACAGCTTTCGCCTGCGGGACAAATGGAGGGAGAAGGGGTGGGAGCGAGGAGACAGAAGAGCTGGAAATTGTGATGGAAGTGTGAGAGGAAGATGAGTAGAATGATTTAAAAAAAAGAAGGCATGTCAGAAGAAGACGAAGAGGAAGAAAAGGTGAGGCTGAAACAGAAAGCACTGACTCCCAAACTCACGTTAGATTAGAAGGAAAAAGCCAACCTCATAAACCAGGGGACTGACCCAGCGGGTTTATTTCAGCTGTCACATGAAATCTGCGTCATATTCCCTTAAACTTCCAGACAGAACGCACGCGGCGCCCGGTTTCTTCAGAGAGCCACATCGAGTTCAGCAAACGGCCTAGATCGCTCATCCGTAAGCTGTAAAAGAACATTAATGCTAATGAAACACTAAACAGAAGCTCCCACCGAGTATGAAATAAACTGCTTGGAACTTCTGCGAATCATTCACATCGCTCCCAAAATTCACCTCTGACATTTTTGTGCCGCATGTGCAGGAAAACATCTTTCCAAAGTCGGATTGTGTGCAAATGTGCCGAGTTTTACTGAGTAAATTAGCGTGCCGCTCGTTGCTGGGGGAGCTTGATTGATATGATCTGATGTGACTTGACAGGGGTGGAAGAAAGGAGAGGCTGAGGGGGGAAGGATGTGCAGGGCAGAGATCGGACTTAAAAGCAATGGAGATACGAAGGCAGGGGGAGGGGAGGGGGTAAGCAACAGGATATGAAAGGCTGGAAGGTGATAGGGAGAGGAGGGAAGTTTAAAAGTGATAATTAGGGAGAAGAAGAAAGATGGCGAGGGGCGGAGGAACAGCAGGAAGGTGACGAAGAGAAGAATGGACGGCATGAAGGAAATATAAAGATTTACCCCAGAGAGACGAGTGGATGACGAGGAGGGATGGAGGGATGGGAAGCTGAGGGCGATGACGTCAAGCGTGAGAGAGAGTGGAGAAAGGGTGGAGGAGAGAAGGAGATGAAGAAGGAGGCAGGAGGTAAGGAAGATAAATGGAATTAAGGGAACAGAATGAATAACTGGGACAAGAAGAGGAAACAGAAAGAAAAGAGAGAGGAGGGCAACGCTGCACTCAGGTATGAGGCCATATATTATAGAAAATTGGCTATTGTGGAAAATGCGGTGCAATTAAAAAAAGGGCATTTTGCTGTGAATGGCCTCAGAAATGTGGCGCCTCGGGACAGGTTCTGAGCAACGGCGCACGCGTGCTTCATTTCCCGGACATATTTTTTAGTGATTGTTCTTTAGAGTTCATCTGCAGTTGGCCTATTCGCTCAGCACGAAGCATTTGTAACCAGCACCCACCCAGAGGCGGTCCGTTTTTTGTGTCTGCACATGCTGAAGGTTTGGGGCACTTTATTAAGAGTCTTAGCCATGGACCGGCATCATCAGAAGGGCGTGTGATGGGTCTCAACTCCCCCTGCAAAATGAGCCCAAACATCCAGACAGAGCCATAAAGAGGAAACGTCAGCCGCAAGAAGGCCAAGACGTCCTGCAACAGGTGCTCATGCCGTCACACTGCAGCTTTGACATTCCCCCACTCCCACTCACAGAAGGGATTTGAAACTGTGTTCAACTGTCCAGCTCGCTGAAGAGCAGTCCAGCCATCAGCAGAGTGGTTTTCACCTGTTCTCTCCCCTCCATTTGGGCTGTTGTCTTTTACACGTGAGAAGCAGCAACATCACACTATGTGAGGATCCGATCCTCCTGACACCATCCAGAGTCCACATGTGAAAACAGCCTGAGAGATGCCAAACCCACGAGGGATGATGCTGAAGAATCTCACTCAACAATCAGCACGAATGACCCGCACACCTGCTTTTTATTTATCACTATGTGTTAACAGACCTCTCTGCACTGAATCATATCTGTTATTAATCTCTGTCTCTCTTCCACAGCATGTCCTGTCTTCCTTCTCTCACCCCAACCAATCACAGCAGATGGCCCCGCCCCTCCCTGAGCCTGGTTCTGCCGGAGGTTTCTTCCTGTTAAAAGGGAGTTTTTCCTTCCCACTGTCGCCAAAGTGCTGCTCATAGGGTCATATGATTGTTGGGTTTTTCTCTGTATGTGTTATTGCAGGGTCGACCTTACAGTATAAAGCACCTTGAGGCAACTGTTGTTGTGATTTGGCGCTGTGTAAATGAAATTGAATTTCATTTCCTTTAAATGACTGAAGCTGATCCACTCCATTGTGTCCACATCACAGGGCGACCGTGGCTCAGGGGGTTGTGAATCGCATCTGTAACCGGAAGGTCGCCGGTTCGATCCCTGGGCTCTCTGTCCTGGTCGTTGTGTCCCTGGGCAAGACACTTTACCCTACTTGCCTACTGGTGTTGGCCAGAGGGGCCGATGGCGCGATATGGCAGCCTCGCTTCTGTCAGTCTGCCCCAGGGCAGCTGTGGCTACAACTGTAGCTGCCTCCACCAGTGTATGAATGTGAGAGTGAATGAATAGTGGAATTGTAAAGCGCTTTGAGGGTCTCGAAAAGCGCTATATAAATCCAATCCATTATTATTATTATTATTAGTATTGCTTCTTGTGAGGTTTTCCAGTGGAGTCTGATTTACTGCCGAACTACATTTAGTATTGACAGACGAGGTTAAGGCTGCACCTTTCAAAAAAAATCTCCAAAACTTGGAAACTCTGTTAAATCACAACGTAAATGTGTTTATTTCCACGACACGGTCACTTAAAAACGACGAAATAAGAGCTGGACTGAAACAGCCTCGTACTCCACTAAAACCTGGACATGGTCTTATTCATCTCATACTTCACTCACAGAAGTCATTCAAATTTGCAGCCTATAACCAGAAACCCTTCAGCAGCTACCCCCCTTTAAATCAGAGTCCCTCTGAGTCTTTGGATTTTTTTAAACTCCCCAAAGCTTTTTGGCCTCTGATACTTGCTCTGTGGTGTGTGAGTGATGTTCTCCTGCGAGTGCCGTTTTGCTTGTTTTGCATGTATTCCTCTAGTTTGGACATACTTCTCCTGCTTGTTATTTATTCCCGCTGTCAGTTGGCATGAAGCATCCATGATTTCATGATACATGTGCAATGACAATGAAGCTATTCTATTCTATTCTGAGCTTCTACTTTAAACCTGCCGAACCAATCACAGCCGCAGCGTCACGTTACGGGACTTGTTACGTGACTTGTTACGTACAGCACAAGTACCAAGCCACACATGTGTATTTGTTTGGAAAGCATCCAGCCGCCGTGCCGCCCGGGTAATGGAGGAAGAGAGTGCGCCGACTAGAGAAAAATCAACCGAGAGCGTGACCGAAGGTTACCGAAGAGAAAACAGATGATGGTTCCAACGCCGGAGAGATTGTCGAACGGAAGAGCCACAGAAGTTCCGTAGTGTGAAGGTATTTCTGCTATTTCAAGTCAAACAGAGTAGCGTTCACTGTAAATTGTGCCGAAAGCAAGTCTGGAAATACAATAAAGCGGTGCAGCTCAGTCTCTGACTGGAAGCGCTAATTCGTCATTCGGCTTTTGTCAGACTAAAGTAACTGTTAAAACTGTTTGAAAAGCTCAGCTATACAACAAGGAGAGATTGAGAATTTCCTTTTAGTTCTCAGTTTATTTGATGTTGACAAAAGTTAGTCAGTTTTGTCTGTTCTTCTGTAAAACAAACTAAGATTTATTTTTAGAATTAATATTTTGTTTCTAAGTGGAATTGACAGTTTAGTCTGTTTCGTTTGTTCTATTTTGAAACTTAAACGCTTTAGCGGCTGCCTTTTGTGTAGTTTGCAATATTTGCCTTTATTTATCTGAAAAAGTCTCATGTTCCTTAAGTACATCTACCCTGTTGAACTTATTATGGGAAATAAATATTTAAATAAAAACAAGCTGCTGATTATTTCACATTTTACTTGTGAGCAACGGCACATTTAAATCTTACAAATATAGTTATTTGGCTGATATCGTGATAGATATCGTTATCGCCTGAAATGAAAAAAACATGTCGTGATATGAAAAAATCTCATATCGCCCAGCTCTACCTGAACATAGGATTTTAATAAGCTCATAAGTAAGACCAGAATGTATTTAAAGTGAGACGTCTTGGCGTGTTTGATCAAACGTGGTGCGATTGTGCGACTCACCTTGACGATATCACCCAGGTAGACATCCTCCATCTTGTTTGGCACCTTCATCCGGAAAATCCGACCCACCACCGCTGAAGAGTCGGGGAAGGCTGTGGGCGTAGCTGCGTTTTGCTGATTTGCTGCCGTTTCGCCAACGTCCGCCGCCGCGACGCCCTCTGTCACTTCCTGGAAGTCCTGCAAGAGCGAGGAGTGCATGGAGGCCTCGAGCTCGCCTCTGCCTCCGTCAAACCTCTCGCTTTCTCCGCCCGCTTCTATCAACACCATGCCGCCAAGCACGTCGATGTCCAGCTCCGCAGCCACGGCCACGGCGAGCAGCACGCCCAGCAGCACGACTCTAGTCCTGGGTAGTCTCACGTCGAGGCCGTTGCTCAGCCCGAGCCGGCCCAAACTTTGTTTATCGCGCATTCTTCACCTTTTGTCGAACCGTCACTGATGCAGATAATAAAATAAAAAGGAGGATGTCCGAGTGAGTGGGTGGGGGGCTCAGGGGGAGCATGCACCCCCGACAGACAGAGCAAATCCCTCTTTACAAATCTCCCTCCCTCTCCAGCACCAAGGAAGAATCTTCTCTTTCTTCTGTTCCTCCTCCTCTTCTTCACTCGGCTTTATTCCTGCTCCTCTCCGTCTTTTGTGCTCGCCCCTCAGAGGGTTACGAGTCCCATTGTGCCGAGCACCTTCGAGATCTGTGAGGAAACACAAGAAAGGCACAGTTAGACGAGCAGTTTGAACACAAGGGGCGAAAAACACTCAGCGCAACCCGAACAGGCCGAACTCAAAGCTCACACTCCATCAAAAGTCAATCTCACGACAAGTTCGGCACCTTAAACCGATTTGTGCGACCCAAATCTCATTGCTGATAGAAATCCATCATGGACTGCACGGAGGGTGTAAGGAGGAATAATATTATCAATGCTGGGGAGTAATCTGATTAGTTCTTACAGACACACACACACTTGAATCACTCATTGCTGAGTTATCCAACGAGTCGAGTCAGGAGTATGAAAGCGCTGAGAGAAAGGAGGGAGAGGAGGCTGAGATGGATAAACCAAGAGGGGGAGGTGAAGGTGATATACGGTGGGACCTTGGATTAGCCAACAATGCCAAACCAGTCAAAGCCTTCTTGGAATTGCTAATGAATGCATGCCTTCTCTATTGTGTGCAGGGTCAGACTGAGTGTGTGTGTAGGTGTGTGTGTCCATTGTGAGCGTGGAGCGTGAACTCAGAGGTTGTTATTCATACAGCTCTTTCATGGCGGAGAGGATCCCCTCCTGAGCGTGTGTGTGTTTGTGTGTGTGTGTGTGTGTTTGTGACAACACAAATGATTTCCCCCGAGTGCTTTCATTAGACAGAAAGAGGGCGAGAATGAGAAAGAGGGACCCCCGCCGTGACTCCACTTTGCCCCGTAGCAGATGCCCGCTGGAGAGAGTGAAATCACCGCAGGACTTCCCCGGCAACAACAACACCCGGCCTCCCAGGTAGCTTTTCAACCAGCTCAAAGGACCCTTTGTTGTCGCCGCCTCGCCCTCGGCGTGCATCACCTTTGGACAAAACTTTGTTTTTAATCAGGAGCGCCACGGTGTCGTTCCCCCCGCTGCTCAAGCTTTTCTACAACGAGTCAACATCCGGAGCGAGGGAAGGAAAAAAAATCACTGGAATTTCGACATTTCCTTTGTCAAAGTCGAGTTGCTTTTTCTACTTTTAAATGTTTTCATTTCCACTGAAGCTCCTTGGAATTACTTCTGGAGCGTTAAAGTTTTACTGAGGCTTCTTGAAAGTAGTCCAAGATGGCCACCGTGGATAACCCCCCCCCCTCGCTTTCACATAGGGTCCCTTCAACTGCAGCGCCAGAGGCAACATCCCTCCCGCTTCCTCTTCCTCCTTATTGCTTTTCTGTGCTGTTCAATCTGTCATCGGTTTCTCTTCGTCTGATTGCCTTCGCTGCTTTTGTCTGTTTCAGGATGTTTTTTGTTTTACATTTTGTCCTCACACGCCTTTCTTCATCTCAAACACTTCCTGTCCTCCCTCCAGAGCATTAAGCTATGCCACGCCTTTTCTCACATCTCCAAAACCTTCAAGGCCATTTTTCTTCTTCTTCTTTTCCCTCCTGGCGCTCACTCACCTATCAAAAACACAGCCTTTCTATTCATCGCATGACAATGGGGCTGACGATGGCGGGGGAGCGTCGCTGTGAAAGCGCCGGCGAGCTGGATGAAGAGAAGCTGTCAGCGCACAGAAAGAGAGGCACGTAGACACGAAGGGCACAGAGAGAAGTCTTTGACTCTGAGCGGGACAGAAAGCTGCCATTACCTCAACACCTACAACACCGCCCCCCAAACATGCTCCACCCACCTCCCGGCGTTGTAGCACAGGTGGGCAGGAAGGTGGGCAAAGACAGCCAAGAAGGGAAGGAAACGGCAGCTCTTGGTTTCAGCATCTCGGGTTTAAATCTGGATTCAGACTGAGAACCTGGTGCTTCCTGATTGGTCAAAACCATCAAAGAGAAGCCTCCCCTCCACATCATCTATATGTTGGGCAAATTGTTTTATTTACTCCAAATAACCATGTAACTTGAACCAGGGTTCATCGGGGTCGGACCGACTGAACCGGAGATGGTGTCGCTCCAGCGCTTGCTGCGTGCTTTCATAAATCAGAGTTCAACACGAAAGCCTTTCTGTCTTTATGTAAGCTGCTGATTTTCCTGAAAACAGAACAAAGAATCCTGAAGGTGAATTTATTTCCTTGTAAAACCACAGCAGCTGCAGGACGTAAAGAAATGAGGCAACACTGTGCAAAACCAGCCAAACTAATGCAAGCGTAATGACAGCCGGCTGCTGAGGAATGCGGGCGCATCTCTAAGAGGGATGTCAAAGTAAATCCACTTTTAAAAAGCAAACGTGGAACCGACACTACAAGCCCAAAGCCCAGACATTTATCCAGAAACATTTTGGGGTTTTCCTGCAGTCGATGAGGTTTTCGGTGTAATGTTTACCCAACGCGCCGACCTGGAGGTCCGGAGACGATGATCAGAATATCAAAGCACAAGTTTTCTGCTTCTTTGGTCGTTTTTAAACTAACTGCAATAAAACAAACACTCATTTACCGAAACATAGCCCGACATCCAGCCCGCCGCTGCTCAGGGGCCAGAATAAGCATCCAGACCTGGCTCCATCTCCCGCTATTATAAATAAACGGCTAACCGGACACTTGCTGCTGCTCTTCTGAGCGGCAGTGACAGTCGTGGGGGGGGGTAACAGAGTAAGAGGGTGAGGACTGGTGAGGGGTGGGATGCAGAACTAAAAGCAGAGCGGGAGTGGGACGTTTGAGAGGTCTGGCAGATGATTCATCATCGGTTTGAGAACAAAATGTGAAATGCTGCCAGTAAAGTCTAAACTTGGAGAGCCCGACGTTAATAAAAAGGTGGGTGTCCCTCCCCGCTCTTCTTCCTCACGCTGCCCCCATGGGCAGAGACGGCTTGAGTCTAACCACAAAATATCTGACGTCATCACCTCTTTACGAAGACATGGCTCCTGTGCTGCTCTGTCTGATAAACAGGGATGTCACTGAAACGAGCTGCCTTAAAACTCCTCGTCACTGATTACTGAATGTTTAAGGTCCAGATCAGGGAGAAGCTTTCATCTCTAAGAGGAGGTGGGGTAGTACTTTCAGTACCCAGCACCATTTGTACAACTCGACTCAGATTTAAAGCCTTGCTCTTACTACAGCTGACCTATTAGCTCCAAACAGAGCCTGCAGGTTCTCAGAGAATCTGCCTTTGGAAACCAGGTCGGTCGAGTCCGGCGCTTCTTTCACATCAAACTTTTCGAGAAAGCAGTCCTGATTTCACCGGATCTTCACTTCCTGTAACTTTTATCACAGCTTGTTTTATTTTGAAATTCAGATGAAGCACTTTGGAACGTGGATCTTGGAAAGTGCTTTCAAAATAAAGTCAGTGGCTCCTGTAACCACGGCTACACACACAGATGTGCTATTTTAGTCTTTCAGATTTACTTGAAGCTGTTCTTTGAGGTGTGGAGGGAACCTGGTGAGGACATTATGTGGATTGCTTGATGCCGTTTGCGTCTCCGGGTCATGGCCCGGCTTTGGCGTGCCCATGGTAACAGCCGGAGGTCTCAAACAGCTTCTCAACAGGGCTGTCTTCTTTATTGGAATCCCGAAGCTTCCGTTTTGCACATTTTACGACATCTATTGTGTTTGAGTTTGTTTTCCCACCAGTGTCGGCGCCAGGATGATCGCAGTGTCATTGCATGTTAAGGTTATGGCTGGGTGGGAGGGTTAGGCAGTATTCAAATAAAAATGAAAGGAAGAACTGAAAACAAGAGCCACTAATTTGTATCAATCTGCTGTAAAAAGATGTGAACCTGCACCGGTTGTCTTCATAGTGTCCTTATTAATAAAACCGACTGTGGCTCGTACTTTGAATCGCCTCCAAACATGAAGTCTTAACGTGGAGCAGCGCTTGTCTGAACCTGAGAGGACATTCCTTCGTTGGAAATCCTCGGAGCAACCAATGAGCACACAGAAACGCCACACAGGGGCCAATTAGAGGAAAGGCATCCCTCTGTGGCAGCTAATCGGAGAGCCGGGCGTCTTAGCTGCGGTGAAACATTAGCACTTCAGTGGCACTTTAAATTCTTCCCGTCTCTTCCTCATTCTATGTCCATTTGCCTCCCTCCCTCCTTCCCGTCACCTTTCAATCCCCCAAAGTCACAGCTGATGCCTCTATTATTAGCACAGACAGGACGAGAGCAGCGTGATAAACAGAACGAGAGGGAGAGCCTCTAAAAATGGTCACCTTCCTAAGGAAGCTCCCAGACTGACAGGTGACACTGACGCCATTGCGGGACGCAAATATTCCCACCATTCAACGCCCCCCACCTCCCTCCCCCCGCCTCTGCATCCCACTGATACAACAAACCGAGCAGCGGATAGAGCTCCCTCGGGACGAGACTACAGGTTATGTTTGCGCCCAGCGAAACTCGGGATTACGGCGTGGTTTACCTTTACAATGAGATTTGGATATTTAGCACGGAGATTAGGCACATTTCAGCTATTTAAGCGCTTCTTTCATCCAGCCTGATCTGCAGCGTGTAAACAGAGGCAGCTTATTCTTCCGGTGTGAGGATGTAAGGAGTCCACATTGTTCTGTTACAGCGTGGGGGAGAAAGAGAGGGGGACGCGTGTGTCTTTGTGATAATTTAGGCCTCATTATTGGTGACTTATGGATGAGTTTCAAAAGCAGAAGCATCGAGAGCCAAACGGGGACCTCGGTGACTCAACAATTTGCACTTCCTCCAAAATCTGCTGTAAAAAGCATTCAAATTAATCCTCGTTCCCACTCGTAATTACATTTGTAATTAGCTTGGCTCCAACTGGAACAAGAGGAAGAAGCTTCAGCTACAGAATAATAGAAATGCAAATCCACCCTCCGAGCCGCTTCACCATTAGCTGCTGCTAAAGGCGAGCCGATGGGCCATCTGCGAGAACATAAGGCGGCGAGGAGTGCGTCTGTGTGCAGTGCCAACGCTGACCAGCTCGGCCTGAAAACTCTCCCAACAAACCCACAAAACCAACAGAAAGTGTGAGAAAACAAACTTCCACAGCAAGTCTGAAAAACTGCATTCAAAACTCCATCAGCAGGTGGTCGGGGTGGATGACGGGTGTACAAAGCACAGCTGCAGAACCAGAGACTCGTAGCTACGTCCAAATCATGAAAAGCAAGAGGCCACCTGAACCCTCAGAATCACCTGAGTATCAATAACATTAGCATCTTTATTTAATTCACGGTATGTCAAAGTTCACACGTATTAATTTATCCAGCATTTTACAGCCTCGTGACTTTTGAAGTAGTTTCAAACACTTTGATCTAAAGACCAGAGTTTGCTCGGCACAGTTTTGCTCGTGTGCTCGGTGGTGAGCGTCTGTATCACGGGGTCGGTCGATGTTTGAATATGCTCCACCCAGGAGAAGAAACCCACCGGGTTCCCCGGATCTTTGATCCATTTCTCATAATTCACTGGAGAAAACTTCACAAAAGTGCATTGTGGGTAAACCTTCATTAGCATGTGGTGAACAACTTACGAACAGATGAATGGTGCTCTGTAGGAGAAGATCCTGGTACAGCTGTGCTTAACTATCAAAACGCTCACGTACCGTAGTCATAATTTTTTGCATGATATTTTGGACTTGATCGATGCATTCAGGTCCTAAACTCAAGTTTTTAAAATCCCTCATACTTTAATGCTAAAGCAAAGAAACAACACAAAAAAAACTATGACGGTGAAGCTTTGCATGGCTACATTAAAAAAATTAAAGTCACTGTATGAAACAATCAGCTGATGGGGAAATTGTTCAGATTTCTATGGAATGACCCGAATGTCAAAGGTCAATGCTGCAAGCTAGAATAGACTTGCATTATTCCAAATGGCCAGCAGGGGGCGACACTGCTGGTTGCAAAAAGCTGTGATTGCATAAAAGTCTATGAGAAAAAGAGCCGAACTTTCCAAGTTTAACAACACTTTCCTGATGAGTTTACTGTCTCGGCTGAGAGCTTTGTATGGTGGCCCTGAGAGGCCAAATGGACTGCAACTTAAGAAAACACCAGAAATAAGAAAAACACCACAAAACACAACAGAAACAGGAAAAACAGATTTCCAAAAGCACAAGGTAAGTGTTTCTAGGGAGGCAATAACCGGACGGAGCAGTTGCAGGAACCAAAGTATGCTTGGTAAGTGTGTTTTAATGTCATGGTTCATGTAATACTGATGACAGATTTTTAGGCTGACAGTCAGGCTAACACACTGACCTCTCATGTTTGGTTTTTTTTGTTTCTTTTTTTTTTTTTAGATAGATCCTCCACTTATTTTAAGTGACTCCCAGCGCAATTCAGTTCCTGCATATTTATTAAATATTACCATATTTTGGTTGTGCTTTTGGAAATCATTTTTTCCTATTTCTGTTTTCTTTTTTCCTGTTTCCGTTGTGTTTTGTGTGCTTTTGCAGTGTTTTTCTTACTGCTGGTGTTTTCTTAAGTTTCAGTCCATTTGACCTCTCAGGGCCACTGTAGTTTTGGGTCTTTTGTTGAAACATGGAAGTCCCACTTAGAGTAAAAGAAAAAACGCTGAGTACAGACTTCAGTGTTCAGTAAAAAACCCCAAAATTCAGTTTAATGTGCCTGAAGACAAAGAAATGAGAAACATTCGAGTGTCTGCAGCTCTAATCCCACAGAGTTGGTTTCCTTTAAAAATCTTTTATGATGATTTCATTTTTTGTTGTTGTTGTTAAATGAGTTGTGTGTGCAGAGTTTAAGAAAACAGATGTTAGAGGTTAAAAAGTACTTAAGAAATGATTATACATGATAAAGCAGCTTTACCAAAGATCCCCCAACTGCTCCACTGAGAGCTGCGAATGAATTAAACGTATTAATTCCACAATAAATAAATAAGTTTGTGTCATGACACAGAGGAGATCAGAGCGGAGCTGTGGGAGTCAGAGCGCCGTTTCAACAAACAAACAAGCGGATTTTTAAAAACACTGAATTCTGAGAAATGAGAAGAACAAGCACAAATCCAACCGACAGGAATAACAACTCCCCACGGCAATTTCCGGCCGCTCCTCGGCCACACCGGCTTTGATATGCGAGTCGCTGAATGTCCACGTGTGACAGACAGTTGGAAGCAGATGTGAACCTGCCTCATAAAACAAGAGTTCTGAGAGCGAGCGGGAACAACAGGACAGAAGGACAAGAAAACAGCAGGCGACGGGCGGGGCCAGACGCGAACGCCATCCAACCTGAAGCCAGCGCACTGGGCGCAGATGTCTGCACAGATGTGCATGCATATGTAAAAGAAACTGGAGCCGGTAACATGAAATCGATGTGTCGTTCGTGGGTGTAGTGGAAACTGCGGCTGAAGCAGAATTTACAGCTTCAACAGATTCGTGCCAACGTTCATGTCATGAAGGACGTCGTACAAAAAAACAGCACAGCCGAGGGAGGGGCCGCTTTTCCGGACCTCCCAGGTCTCCACAAACACACCCAGGGAACCTCTGGGGTTACGTGGGCGGGCAACCTGCAGCGTGCGGAGCGCCATTTATTATCTCCAACAACAAGATCCTCCTACATTGACGATAGGCGGTGGATGATCCTGTCGTGGAAAACAAGAGCATCCACCGCCTATCGTCAAAACATCCGCCTTCTGGTCTCATCAGAACAGAAATGAAACCTCAGCGTGACCTTCGCCCGGATGAAAGGACCACGCCGGCTTCCCGGGCTCTGAGAATCGGGTCCATATGATGCAGAGGGCCGACACCGCTCCCCCGCCCATCCCTCCGAGGTCTCAGCGTGCTTCAACTTTGTCAAAATGAGGATTTAATTTGAGGCGAAGCTGGAAATAAATAAATAACTGAGAAGGAACCCAGCGGGAAGAATCCTGGGAATTCTTTTGCGAATGCAGCCAAACACACGTCCACTTTGATTAGAGTCGTGTTTTTGCAACGCCGGAGCATCAGCGCTTTCGCTCGCCCGCTTACAAAGCTCATAGGCTTTGGACAGAGAGAGAGAGAGCGTGTGTGTGATGAGGCTAACGGCTCATAAAGGGAAGATGCGGCAATGCTTTGCACATCTCCATAAACTAATTATAACATTGCAATGGCTGCAAAATGGAATATGAAAGAATTAACAATCAGTGAGAAAGACGGGCAGAGTGGGAAATATAATCATTGTTAAAGAATGTGTAGGACGAAGAGTAATTACATTTCACTCCCATTACACCTCTGGAGTTGTGTTTCCTCTCTTGTTATCATTCGGCCTGTTTCTGCTGCGATTCTGAAGCAGATCCATCCTGCTGTCCTGATTTCCTGTCATGCCTGCTCCTGCTGGATGTTCACATTTGACACCAGCAAAGTTTCTAATAATGAACTTATGAACAGCCCAAAGGTGGATTTGAGCCATTTTCACACATAAACTTGCGTATTTTTCGGGAAACCGTCCGCGTCACGCTGCAGGAAACACTGCGGTGGTTCAGGTGAGGGAGCTACTTGGACAGAGCTCAGCTGGGTCGCTTTGTCAACACGGTCCAGCATGAAGACCATCGAACATCTGATCAGACGTGTTCACGGCTCAAAGTTCAGCAGTGGCACAAATTTCAGTTTCAGATGTGAAGTGACAGAGTGAACCACAATCAGCAGCTGCATTTCAATGTTTTACGTGTTCGTACGACTTTTACAGACAAATAAATCGAAGAGTCGGGATCACTCCTGCAGATCTCGCCCTCCTGCCTGATGGATGGAGATTCACTGCTGCTGGATCAGAGCTGCGGGGTCATTCCAGTTTGTGGGCTTCTGCTCACCTCCCTGCTTTTACACGTACCAACTAATCTGGATCTGGAGCGGCACCGACTGCGAAACCTAACTGTGAAAAGACTCAGGACTGCAGTGCAACATGTGATAACAGCTGTGGAGAAGGAAGCTCGACTGATCCACGAGGGGGAAACAAAATCTGATGCAGGTCAGACGGACCAGAAATCCTCGGAGAACATCAGAGAGATTTAATGACAAGCCCCAACGAGCCAGAGGATGAGGATCATTTCAACATCATTAAAGCTAAAACAGGAAATAAAACCTGAATGTTCAGGAGCTCGTGTGTGTGTGTGTGTGTGTGTGTGTGTTCCTGGTCATGCTGAGACCACCAGCAAAGAGCTGAGATACACCGACAGCTCTGTGTGTGTGAGACAGCTGGCTACTGTTGCTAGCTTGACTGAAAATGACAGCTGGGTAACACAAGACTTTATATATACCACCCACACACACACACACACACACACACACACACACACACACACCCTGGCTAATCTGCACTCTTTAATCCGAGGGCGTGCTTCAATCCCTGAACTTTCCCTCCCAGGTGCCATCCAGCTCCCTCCAAACACACTGGGCTTTCTTTCCCTTCAACAGCTCTGGCACGAGTAAACAAGCCAACGGCGACTATTTTTAGCTTTAAAGTGAGTCAGAGGTTAAAGGAAGCCGTGTGGAAGCTCTCCTTCTTCTTCTTCACTGTTAAACAAACTCCAGGAACAGCCGACTTTAAATACCGCTGCACTACGGTGGACCAGCTGTCTGACCTTCACTCGTCATTCAGAAAAACAATCCACTCAGCTATTTTAGTCGGATGAATAATCGCGTCACTTTATTTTTCTGAGATGAATCACGTTACAGGAGAAGGTTCTGGAACGCGCGCTCACAGATGAAACGGTGCGACTCGCACTCCCAGAAAGAGCTGTTATTTGTCGTACAGTCGTCGGATTAATGCGTCCAAAAGTCTGAGGAAAACTGATTTAAGAAGAGCTGTGAATTATGAATTTAGTGCAACCTTTAGAGGGAGTCATTCATCCAGGGCTGACTGTAAACGTCTCAGGCTGCTCTTCTACAAGAAAACAGAGGCAAACAGCACACGACCCAGCAGGTCTTAATTTGCTCTAATTTGCCAAACGATCTGTTTTTCAGAGGAATCATACAGATTGCACCATTAAAGTAATAACAAACAAACTTTCCTTCTGCACGCAGACTAAACAAAAGCACTCACTGGACGCACTACGCCTCCCGGAGGCGAGGCTTTTACTGCAGAGGGACGACAGGTCTGCAGGTCAGCAACAACAACCTCGTTTTCTTTGGTTTCTACGGATCAGACGTTAAACAGCTGACGTCATCTAACATCTATTTTCAATTCAAATCACAACACCCACCACTTTATATTGTAAGGTAGACCCTACGATAATACATACAGAGAAAAACCCATCATATGAGCAGCACTTTGGCAACAGTGGGAAGGAAAAACTCCCCTTTAACAGGAAGAAACCTCCGGCTGAGGGTCAGGATCTGCAGAGAAACGCGGCAACAAACAAAATGATTAAAAAACGTGTGATTGCACTGAAGTTTACTTTGAGAAAGTCAAAGAAATTAATTTGTGATCATTATTAATATTATTAATAAGATCTTCTTGCTCTTATTTTGAAAGTTCAGTGGCTGTCAGCTAGTCAAACCTGGTGACCAGCTAAAGGAGGTATTAACATATTTACCTGTAAACATACTTTGATGTACGAGGCTCTACTTTCTTTCTGGGTTAGTTAAAACGGGTCAGGTACACGGTGGACTCCCAAACTGACGAGCCCTCGGGTGCTTCACGCCTCTGACAGGCTCCATTTAGCTCCGCACTGCAAACACGTCTCCTTCCTCCTCCACAAACATAAAACGGGCCTAATCTGGGTCAGCTGTGAGCAGGTACACGTCTGACGATACAGCTCTCGTTTCCACACACACACCGCAGTGACCTTCTTACTGCAGCAGCCATCGCGTTTCCTGTGTGTACGCCGTCGGTTTCCGCTCACACAGCCTGTTTATGTGGTTACCTGCATCAGTGTGCGATGAGTTTGCAGTGATAGGAATCTCCTCCCATCCCCAGCTGATGCAGGTCATCAATTCTCATCTCCGTGCCTGTCCTATCTGGCTTCCACTGCCGAGTTATAAATACACAGGCAGCAGCGCAGACAGCCAGCCTGCTGCATACACACTCATGTAAACCCCCGGGCTGTTCCCCTCCTCTCTCTTTATTTACACAAGTATTATTAGCCAAGCGTGCCGTGCATTGTTACTTACAGAACGAGCTGCACGTTTTTGCACCGAGAGACAATTTAAAAATCTGCTTTTATTACCACACAGACCTGCAAACGCAGGGAAAACATCTGCGTTTGACCAGCGAGCAGAGCGTGTCACTTTATATCAACAGATCTTTGACACGCCTATTATTACTCTTCTGCACTTCCCATAATGCCTTAGGGCATGCACTGAGGCAGAATGATGTTTCTGCAGCTTAACTCCTCCCCTTTTCTTTGTCTGTGCATGGTTACATTATGTTAAATTGGCAACAATAACAGTTTCTGCTAGCAGCTCCTGTTTGCAGACACAGTTGACGCCAGAGTTAAGGTCACTTGGACAGAGTTCTTTGCCAACAGCCACTGACAGGTGAAGGACAAAGCATCGGTTCTCTTGTTGCATTGCAGTACCTTTGTGGGATACACATAAATACCAGGACCATGTTACAGATACCTGCTCAGTAACATCCAAAAATATGAATTTTATTCACCAAAACTGGAGCTCAGTTAGTACAGTGATCTCACAGCAGCCATATTATTGGTCAGATGATGTCATCAAAAATGCTCCAACAGCACAAACACAGACCAGAGGTCCAGTTCAGGCGAAGCTAGCAGACCACCTGTGTCACCGTCCACCTGTAGGCCCCTCGATGTGCAAACATAACATAAGCTGTTAATGATCAGAGTGATGGAGAAGAGCCAACATGCAGATGGCTTACCCAACAGAGCCTCCACCAAAGCTCGTGGAAATGAAGAGCTAAAATTATTACAAGAACTATTTGATTTGACTTGAATGTAAAATCCTCTTTTTCTTATTTTTAAAGCTGCAAGCCAGCTAGCACCAATCCTTCCCATCATGCTTCCCTATGTTCAGGTCACCGTTCGGTGCTCTCCTCAGTGCCATTCAGCTGTTTCAAGTCCAACTGCAGGACAAACTCCAGCTCCACCGTCTTGGACTGCAGTGGACAACATTAGTCCCGGTTCTGCCAAATCGAACCAGAACCTCTAACAGGTGGAGACTTGTTTCTGCTAGGAGAAGTCGCCAGCGCTCCCAGCAGCAGTCCAAGATGGTGGAGCTGGAGTTCATCCACTTATTCACAATATTTATTGGGAAACAAAGATAGCAAGCACATTTGTCCAACCACCCAACCCTCCTGCCTCTGCGGCCCAGCGGGTTAGAGCTCGTTCGGTTTCTAGACAACATGAAGGAGGTGGTTTTAATGTTTCAGTCCAAAAACAACAAGAAATCAATCAAAAATCGACTTTTCTGTCAATCAAAGGCAGCAGGTCGGTGATCAATAACATTTATTAATTTGTTCAATCTGCTGGAAGCAGTAACTCACTCCATCAGCCTGCCAGCGTGTTACTGAGTCACTCGCGAGTGCAGCTCGTTGTACTCTCAGCGATACAGCCAGAGCGCCGCTCGCTCGCCCGCTAACTCACATTTCTGCCAGCCGGTAATTTTTTTTTTTTCCAAAGGACATAATTCACTGCAGCCAGACCGTATCTTCGTCTACCTCCCTTCCCCTCGCTCCCTCCACGGTCACTGCAGACGTCTCGGCTTCGAGGCCCCATTCTTTATCTCTATGATAATAGCGGGCCACGGCTGATAGCCTTACAGCCCGAGCAATGTGACCTCCAACTGGCTGGCAGGGTTTTAAAGGCACCACGGTGTGGATTTTTATTTTTTTGCCAGGTTAAAGATGCCCCCCGTCTACTAAATGTATCTCAGCCCAATGGAGCGAGACAGCCAGCTGATATTTATCACTCCATTTTTGTTTTTCCTCTCAGTGGCGGATGTTACGGACGCTCCGCCGCGGACGGACTTAGGTAAATGTCACGAGGAATCAAACCTGAAATCCCTCTAAACTGTTGCAAATGAAAACATGTAAGAGAACACGGAGTCGCCGACAGCGTGGCTTATTTTTTACCGACGAGAACACGCCATCGGCGCTGATACAGCCGTGACTGCACGCCGCTAACAGGTTAGAGGAGGTGTGAGAGCACAGCTCATCTCTGAAAACGCCCGAAAAGAAAGACGGTCAGAGACTTGCAACACAAAGGCTCAAGACTCAAAACTCGGACGTGCAGGTAAAAACTAAAAAGAGACAATTCAAGGTTGGTAATTTGGTTATTCTGCTCTCCTGTCTCTACTTTGGTCTTTGGATCACATCAACAACTTCGGCCTTTGAGCAGCTTCTGTGTGAAGTGGAAAAAAAGCCTCTTTGATGCTAATCAGTCAATTAAAATGTGATCTTCTCTGCAGACTTTCGGCGTGCTTTGATTTAAGAGCACTGTGCCGCAGAAGGTTCTGTGGAGGTGACGTTGCACTTGTGTTATCAAAAAAAGAAAAAGTAATAAGCGCCCACAAACAGGAGAAACTGATAACACTAAAGGGAAGGACGCGGAGAAGGCAGCGCCTGGCACTGACTGAAAGGTTGAAGGCTCGAGCCTGAACATCAGGAGATTTAGATGCTCCGCAGAAAAAAGGAGAAGGCAGAGTTTGTAATGGCAGCAGCTGAAGGCCTGACCGACTGACGTGGAGAAGATGGAATAACAGTAACAATAACACGAAGAAAGAGTCAAAACAAGAAACTGAGCCGCAGAGTCTTGAAATTAAATCACTGCATCTCCTGCGTACCAAAGGAAGAACGTGGGAGCAGGTCTATCAACATCAGTGCTTTCACATTCATTACCGGGCGAGTTTCCCGTCACACACTGGGTTAATCTACTGTGACGTCCTGAGCTTCCTGAGGGAGAACAGCAGGAAATGACTGAACCGAGACGTGTGCCAGAATCCATGTCGTTAGTTTTTTTTGGCCACGTTAAAACAATCGCAGCTCACCGGCCGCCCGACTCACCATGATCTGTCATTTCTGCCCAAAAGTAATGACCGAGTGAAAGATCACACGCCCATTGCAGAGGCACAACAGGACTTTAAATGCTCCAGGTGCACGAGGACAGACTTTGAGACCAAAGGTTCGACTAACACTATGAATCCTCGTCTGTCTTTCGAATCAGGAAGAATCTCTTATTTCCCATTTAAAGACCCCGAGCTCAAGCTCACCTATTCTTTACCGCAGGTTGGAACCTTTGCTCGAGTTCGAGCTCAAACATAGCGGCGACGGCCGAGCAGCTGGGCTCTCGAACGATGACTTCCTCAGTTCAAAGACATACGAGCTGGAGCCAGCTGCAATTTGCAGTCATTTGACTTAATTTTTTGGGCGGTGCTCTTTCTTTTTAAGCTTTGAATGATAAGAGAAAGTTTGTTTTTACAGAGCAGAATTCAGGATGTGAATGATGCTCGGCATGTTTGCTGGCAGACTAAATGCAGAGGTCTACTCTCACATTTCAGACACACGAGGTCGTGTCAAATACCTGCTGCTCAAACACAGCCAGAGTTTCTAATAATCACGTCACCTTCAGACAGATTAGCAGTTTTTTTTCTACGATTGGGTCTGCATGATGTCATCAAGGATGGATATTTGCATGTTTACAAGGTCAGACAGAGGATGAACTGATTGGCTGAATGACCAGGACGGGATAAAGGATTATGTTGAACTATGAATCATGCAAAGTTGCTCTAGAAGAGTCCAAGAAGAAAACACGGAGGTGGAAATGAGTAATTTTAAAATGAGAGTAACTGTGCGGTCGGTGGGTTTGAAATCTGTGCCTTCATTTTGTTTGATCCCCCCCTCCCCTCGTGTATTTACTACAGGTGTTTGTGTTTGCAGATTGCCACGTGAGCAACAAAATGAAGCCTTTTTAAATCCAATCCAACTGAGCTGTATGCGTCTCTTTTTAATAAAAGGAAAAACCTAATTTCACAAAGAGTTTCTTAACTGTAGGTGACGGCTGCCTGCAGCTTGAAGAAAACAAGTCATAAAACTGCAGAGTGCTTCATAAAACAACGACGTTCACGCTGGCTTCATTCAAAGTCGGCAATTTGTGCCGTCTGCAAAGTTATTGGAGTGTAATTTGGGTTCAGTTACTTATAGTGTGACAGTTTGGAGGATCTGAGATATGGAGTCTTTGCAGCTCGGCTTTCTTTAAGTCCTCTGCACACACAAGGCACGTCTCGAGGATTTTACGCCAACCATTTGACTTTGTTTTATGCAAAATCCAGAAAATGAACATTTAGATAATGGCTAAATATACATGATTACCAGCGAAGGCACAAAAATAACAGTAAAACCTCCAAAAAACACACCAGCAATCACCTGAGACATTTCTGGAACCTTCAAAGTGCTTTAAGATCTCAGGAAAAAGTAAACTTGAAGGCGCTCTGCCGTCATCTGCTCTGCGTTTAAGTCCTGAGACATCAGGTGGATTTACGGCAGAGCTCCTATTTAAGTTCACCTCAAACCAGGTGTTGAGCCTCTGCAGAGCCGGGCCTGTAATCAGCACAGCTCGGCTGGAATGATATGAATTCTGTTTGAACATTCAGGATGAGCTCCACACCCCTCACGGCTGCACAGTGAAGCATGCAACCCCCCCCTCAAAGAAACCACACAGACTTTTAAACGTTCTGCTTGTTTGTATGAACCCCTGCTTTTTGCTTGCCATACTTAGCAGATATGTATGCATGAATAAAGTTCTGGCACTTGGAGCAGATCTAATTTTACCAAGTGGAAAGAAAACTAATCAGCATCTGTTTTGCCCTCTTTAATTTAAAAGTAAAGACAAAGACGGGCTGCTCGGCTGCGCCGTGTTTGTTCATAGAGCAGGAAGAGACGGCGAGGATTTTCTCTGAAGTGCAGTAATTCAACCGGAGCGTCCTCTCTCGACTCGTTGTTATTCTGAGATGCTAACACCCTCACTAGCACGGCCAATACATCCATTGTTTGCTCTGTGCTATCGGGATGTACAGGACTGCACTTCAAGAGACCCACTTCAGCCGGCAGAGAGAGAGAGGGGGAGTCATTAGGGCAGGAGCGAGCAGCTATCTCTGCATGCAGCAGTACGTCTGCTGCTGGCAATCCCTCCACACAGACAGCCGATTGTTGGATGTACAACACTGGCTGCTTTACGTGACGCTAAATATCACCGTTATCCTGAGGTCTAAACAGACTCTCACACTCATGTTTCTCCTCTCCAGTTTTATCGTTACCGGCTCCATCCCCCCAGCAACAGCTGTCGTTTACCTCAGTATAGGAATACCATCCCAGGATAATATTCCTGGGATGGTATGAGAGGGACTGTTTTGGGTTGTGAGTATCCACCACTGGTGACGCCAGGATACAAAAACATTGAGTCTGAACCTGACGCAGAAACGTGTCAGAAGCCGGATGGGCCCGGTTCTGCTCATTTCCTGCTTCGCATTTTTATTCTTGGACTCTCCTGGAGCAGCTTTGCATGAGTCACCATTCAAAATAATCCTTCTTTGGTTTATACTGAGTGTCAGTGCAGGCGTTTTAGCTCCACCTCTTTCAGTCAGCTTTCTTCTTGTAGGTGTGTAGAAGGAAACAGGTGAAATTTGAATTCATAAGTACAGATAACTCTTAAAATTCAGAGCAATCCTTTTATATACGACATCGTTAACGTGAGCAGTAAAGCGTAAACAATGGACCAATAAATGTCGAGACATCTGTGTTCTGAGCAAACAGAGTATTTAGACTCTGAATGATTAATAAGTGCCACGATAACTTCACATACTTAAAAGGCTACGCAATGTTATCACCTAGAGTGGGACGCTCCTTCCCAAATACGACTGGCTCAGTCTCCGATTCTCTGAACTGGAGGAAACCAAAAGGACGACGAGAAACATCTCATCCTGAACAAAGGTCGTGACTCCAGGCAATTAAAAACAAGTTGAGAAGATGCAGATTGACAGTAAAGGCACCATTTAACACCAAAATCACATCACATGATGGAGAACAGGTTTCATAAACCCAACCTTACAGACAAAGAGAGACCATAACCATCTACAAGCAGCTGGACCGCCCTCATTTCCTGTCGTCAGCAGAGATCATCGTCCTGAAGCTCACCTTTGTGCTAGGGGTTAGGGTATTTGAGTTTGAACTCCAGCAAAGGTTTCAGCCTCCAATAAAAGTCTTCAGATGATTCTTAGATCTGATAAACTGCTTTAAACTTTCTCTGAAAGTCGGCAGGCGGCGAGATTTTGTGGCGTCGATAAGACTCCGCCGCCACATCGCGAACAGCGGGGAGTTTGGGTGTGAGCTCCACCTGCAGTCTGTTTGCCCTTGAAGGCTATCGGCCAATCAGAGTGCAACGCTCTGAAGCGGCAGCGACGTCAACAATACCGTCCTCCTGAGGTCCGCAGCGCTGGAAGGATGCTCAAAGGCAATAATCTGCTCCCTCGTGTAATTTTCCTCGACTCACCCATCCTCCTGCTGTCACCACCTCCACCCATCCTCCACCTCTGTGCTCATTTTCTCTGCCGCTCTCACGCCACGGCTTTCTATTAACCCCATTTCTCTCCCTGTCTCACCCTCTGCCGTGCCTTTCTGCAGTCCTAATAAATCAGCTCATCCCATTACTACATCCACTGTCATTCCCAAATTCCTCCTCCATCCCCGCCGCCCGCCAACAAACACGCCGAGCGCATGCACCGGCACCGTGGCGTCTCCAGGACGTGAATCATCAGAGCGAGCTGGCAGACGGCAGCGCTCGTCCCCTGAATGACTGCCTGTCATAAAAGACAGATTGACGGATGAATGGGTGGAGAGAATAAACGGCTTGATGGGTGGATGAGTGTGTGGATAGATGGGAGGGTGGGTGGATGAAAAGGAGGGCGAATAACTGGATGAATGGGTGAGTCATGACATCCTGATCCGTTACACAAATCTGCAAATAGGCTCGGAGATGAGCATTCATCCGCCGTGACACATTTCATGTTTACTTCCTGCTGCAGAAATGCGAAGCGCTCCTTTAACAGAGAGCTGGAAGCTTCTGGATGTATCTGAAACTCAATGTCTCTGCAGTCGTCGCAAATTTATGTTTATCACACAAGTGGATTATCCAGGAAATATCAGGCTTTATTGCAGCGGTGGCGGCGTTCACTGACGCGCAAAAGCAGATTGTAAAGAAATCTACGAACCTGATAAAGTTAAAGGACAATTTAGCCAAAAATATTACTGATGAACTTTGAAGCCATTGATTCACTGGTTTCAGACCAACACCTGGTCATTCATCACAGGCTGCCGCCGTGTCACGCACATGTGACGGTGGAACTGCGATGGACGCCGATGTGCAACATTTCTATTCTTAAAGAGCGATGAGGGTTCGCCTTCCTGGTTAATCCATCCACAGGTCAGATCCATAATCTTCTCCAGCGTGTCCTGGGTCTGCCCTCAGGGTCCCAGTCAGACATCCCCGAAACGACCCACCTGGGAGGTCCTGTTGACCCACCACAGCTGGATCTGTTTGATGTGGAGGAGGAGCCTCCTCACCTCAGAGGCCGAGCCCAGACGCCCTGCAGAGGAAGCTCATGCTTCTAACTTCGACCTTCTGCTTTTGGTGTCCACCCACAGCTCGTCACAGCTGACCAGTTCTTATACCAGCTAAGAGAAATGACACTTTAACATCGCAGGGCATCAGGCCGGCTGTGGCACCGTCGTGTACCTCTCATTGTTCAGATGCATATTTTAAAGCTTTTAGGGGCGCAGAGAGCCGACAGCAGCGTGGACACACCTGTTGGGGTGCAGACTGACACCACAGTCCAGATGTTTAATACAATCTGTGGAAACAGTAGGAATTACCCATCATGCCTGTGACGGGCTGAGCAGTCAGCCCGCGTGAGTTTACCGTCCTATCTTTTAGTTATAATCTTTTCTCAGTGCTTGATACCCATCAGTAGAAAAGCTGGTGGCTGATGCTGGTAAGTGCCATCAGGTTTCCTCACATCAGCCTCATTTGTGAATATTAAAGATGTTTAATGCGCACTAATGACTGCAGCCTGCACTGCTGTTGTTTGCGCAGCCGAGCTGTGAGAGCTTTTGTTCTCTCTGAGTGTTTTTAACTCCGGTATTGTTGCCAAGAATAAATCTGACTTTGCTGTGATTGTTGATCAGAGAGAAGAAGCCATCATCAGGATCTCAGGCTCCGGGAGCTTAATCTGATTATCTGAGAGAAATAATTGAGTCTTAAGCATAATAACCATAACTGCAGCACTAACGCACTAATAGCAATAATGCTGAAGTGATTATTAAGAACACAACCAGCAACAGATCTCATGAACAGTGAAAAAATGTTTTTTCAGTTTTCTCTGCTGAGAGTTTGTAGCCAATTAACTGACACGTTCATCCAAACGTCACTGGAACTGAAGAACTGATCGCCGAACACGCAAACAGACGTTTAAACGCTGCGTCTTCCTCTTTCTTCTCCTCCTGCAAGAATGCATCTCTACAGTCTGGAGTCTTTACTCCTGCGTGTGTGCATGCATGTATGCAAGTGTGTACACATTTGAATTCACGCCAGTAAAGTCACCTACTCAGAAACCAACTGCACGCACACACACACACACACACACACACACACACACACACACAGGGGCAGGTGTGAAGCTGGCCGGGTGGTGTTTGACTGTTAGATTTAACATGTCAGCTTCTCTCACGTCTCATTTCCTCGGCCGGCTGTATTTGTCTGTCGCTGATGCTTTAAAAGCTCCGGGCCAGGTGGAAGGGCCGAGCTGTCTGCCTGAGTCAACAACACACACACACACACACACACACACACACCTTTTAAACTAAAGCCAAAATTTGAGGTGTAATCAGACAAATTTAATTGAAGTCAGCGACCTCAATGAAGGAAAATAGTCGCGCTGAGAGTCGCGTTGTGTCATTAGCTCATCATTAATCATGCATCAGTGTGTAATCAGCATCTTACTGCTGTAACTCGCAGAGGTGGAGCTCATTTCTAAATCTTTATTCGGGGATGGAGCCAATGATCGTTTCCATTATGGACGACTCTCCTGGTTGTTTGATCAATGAATCCCTGATCGGTGTAGAGCAACACGTCACAGTCAGAGCTCGGCGTGACGCTCTGATGTTGTTTTTAAAATCAACCCCCCCCCAAAGAAAAAGAGAAATTGTGCGACCGTCCAATGACTGGACGTTTGTTTCCTCTCTCTGCTGATAAAAGCAGGCCATCTCCTTTTGTGTCCAAAATATTAATTTTGTGCAGCTTTCATATTAATACAAAAAAAAAAAAAAAATGCTCTGAGAGGGAGTGCCGCAGAAAAAAAAAAGAGCAGCAGAAGAAGCATAAATCCATCAGAGGAAATGTGTTTCCACCGCCGGAGACAAATGTGAAAAATGCTGCTTTTCCTCTTCATGTGTCATTTCTTTGGTTCCCGAGTCTCTTTCACTTTCACACTTGCACCACACTCATTAATTTTTAATAATAAAGCATGCAAATCGTCTCCAAAGCAGCAGCAGCAGCACATGCCTGATAACAGTCTCTTTTTTAACACCACACACGAGATAAGCAAACAAGCGCTTATCTTTTTTTATTTCAGCGCGTTGCTATCACAGACATCGTCAACAAAGTAAAACTGAGTTCATGCAAACATTTGTGTCTGTTTGGCACTTTTATGCCCCCCCAGCTAACGGGCAGTTCTCCATGGCTGAAGCTGAATTCCTGAAGCAACATGTCCACACATGCGAGCCTGTTTCCAGCACCTCACTAAGATCTACTGCACGTCATGAAACAGCAGCCTGAGAATGGAAACCTGACCGATGCCGCTCCAAGAAACAGAAAATCTGAAGATCACCGGCAGGGAAGAAGGAGCAGAAACGAAGAAACGCTTTTACAATCAGGTTTTATTAAACTGAACTTTCATCGTTGGACAGCGGTGCTGGGGAAACATCCACCAGGTGGCGTCCCGCCCATGACTGGGTTGGGTTACAATCCCCTGTTTTCACTGATGTTTTCCAGCCTGAATGAGAAGCTTAAACTGATCCCCTGCGATCAGGGCGAGTGGACACAGACCACAAACTACGCTAAACTTCTCACGTTTCCCATGAAAGCGTTTCTGATCTTCTAGTTTCTGAACACGTGCCGATTTAGCATGAGGCTAAAACCAGACCGAACACCTGCAGCGCAGGTTGGTGCTGGTTTAACGTCTGGAAGCTTCTGTTTGGACGAGCCGAACTGTAATCCCGACAGTAGGAGGCTTTCTCAGATTACATCTCAAACATTACACATAGTGGGTGTTAACCACAGGGTGCTGAGTTTATGAGTGTAGCATATATGAGTGTAGCCTGTATATAGTAAACATGTGTGGACTGTATAATGTCATATTCTGAATACTGATGTGTAAATACTGGAATATAAAATAAGGGGGTGGGAACAGAAAAAGTGTAAACTTCTGCTAAACATCGTGTATTTCATGAAAACTCGATGTTTTTAAGTTTTTCTTTTCTCGGGTTTTTTCACTTGTGTTGGAAATAAAATTATTCCATCCATCCTATGAAAGGATTGGACACTCCAGATGGGTCACCACTGAGGGAAAACAGGAGATGACCCACAAATATTCAATATCATATGAATTCTGAGTCCATGAGCATCTGTCCAGTTAATATTGAAGCATTAACCTTCGGCCTGTGTGGGCTAAAGGTCCGCATCTCCCACACTCTTCTTTCTTTATGGATTTAAAATTTGCTCAACATGAACACGCTGTGAAACTGTCCGGTATTTAAGTTGGTGTTTTCTGTTGACATCCAAGCCACCGAGGGCTTGTGTACGATTATCCTCCCAGCCTTTAAGACTTTTCATCAGTTTGGACCCAGAAAAACAGCAAATCTATCGTGTTTCAGACTTTATTTCACATCTAACATCTTCTGCTCTGTGAAACAAAAAGCAGCCCCAACCCCAGACGGGTCGACCTGATGGTTACAAAATGCTTGGCCCAGCAAATCAAACGGCACCACCCAGGCTCCGGTCCTATCGCTCTATCTGCTCGCTGCTGGAAGCATTTCAGCTAATCAGACTCCATCTCGGCGGTGAAAATCACACAGCAGCGTGTGGCCGCTGTGTCGACACCGATTTCGAATCACAATTAGGTCCTCTCCCGGCACCGAGGGTTCTGGCACGGCGGAGGAATTCCTCCATGGTTGACCGGACAACTTGGAGCGCCATTTGGCTCCATGTCCAGAAGGCTAACCAGCCAAAACAGGGGGGCTAATAAAAGCGCCCACTGATAAGCAGTTAATGCTCCAGAACTAATTACTGAACTGCCACCCTGTTTTCTCTCCTCCCAAATCAGAAGTGTGACATGTGAGCACACACGGAGGGGGGGGGGACTGGGATATCTGCTGCTGCCACGGCAACCGGGCAAACAGAAGGAAGTAACGAGGAGCTGATTCTGACCTCTGATGTTCATGAGGCACGTCGGCAGCTGATCCAAACAAATATGAGCCACAGCAGCGCTTCACAGGTACGAGCGCCGAGGCGGCACTACAAGATCGACGTCCGCCCCCTGCTGAGCTCTAAAATGGATCCATATCAGCAACTACAGGCCCGAGCGCCGCGCCGAGCATCGCTCATTATGACCGGCTCTGCTTTCCGTCTCCCTCTGCAGCAGCAGCCGATGTCAGATTTGCAAGAAGCTGCCACCGTGCATCCGCAGAGCCGCACGTGCACGTGACAAACAGGCTTCAGGGGACATTTTACTCACCTGTGGACGGCGCCGCTGCCACTCATTTACAAGTAAAGGTCTGAAAGATAAGGCTCATCGATTCCACGCCAACCAAAGCCCCGTTGTTATCTCAGGCATTTAGATCTCAGCTGTTTTCTGTAAATGTCTTTGAACTTAAACTGCAAATCGACCAAAAGCAAATAAGAAAAGCAGGAAATGAATGTGAGCTGTGGCAGGGTCGTGGAGGGGGATGCAGGGCTTAAGTGAAGCGACTACAGTAACAGAAACAAGATCGTCACTGTGAATTTCCGCTGTAATCGAACTTAAAATTCACCAGTATGGTTTCCAGCCAAGTGTGACCTGACTACGATGTGAGGTAACACCTCCAAAGCCGAGGTGGTGGTTGTAGCGTGGGAGGAGGAGTGGCCGCCCCAAGTGAAGGACTTTAAGTATCTACAGCATCTCTGCTGTAGCAATGCGCCATGGCAAAGTGAGAGCAGAGTGCGAAGGCAGTCCTACGCTGATCCATGAGCACAAGCTTTGGGCAGCTCCTCCCCCTGAAGGGGGCGTCCTCCTTATTTAGGACGGTGGAGGATTCTTCCTGTTGCCGGGTCAACACGGCCCTCACTTCAAGCATGTGTGACATTAGTCAGCGAGCATCCGCACAGATGAGCTCGCCGTGGAAGGACAAACGAGTTCTCCTGCCACCATCGCCCCACTGCAGCTCCTCTCTGATGATATTAGTGGCATCAGGATCAATTAATCCTGCAAGCAGGAAATAAAATGCACTGGGCCTGAAATGACTTCCAGCCTCTGAACTCCAGCAACTCCAGTGCTGATTATTTAAAGCTGACAGGTGTTGATTGGGGTGTTCTGGTGGTGTGGTGTGACTCCAAGCGAGCGTTCGGAAATATTCAAAAGTGTTAAGTCAACTCTAATGGCTGTGAACTTTTACAGTCACTGACACAGCACCGATTTCTCACTCTGCGACTGAAATTAACCACAATGATCTTCCGTCCGTGGGAAGAACAGCAGCTGAAGACGGAGGAAACTCCCCGTGAGCCCTGACAGACTGACGGGATCTGCATTGAACGCTGTAAGCCCGATGAAGCGCTTACGCCGGATGAAAGCTGCGACTGTTAATGATAAAGGAAGCAGCTAGAGACAAAGCAGCAGGCCTGTTGGGTTGCAGGCCGGTGTCTGAAACCAGCTTCGGCAGCGCGCGCACCCCTCAATCTGCTCGCCAACCAAAGCCCCGTTGTTATCTCAGGCTAAGAATAGCCCTCGCCGTCCCACGCCTCCTAAAGCCCGCGAGGCTCTTTAAACATCTCATGACCATTTTATTTTCGAGTTCTGACAAACGCGCATCGACAAGTGGTGTTCGAGTCGTGGCGAGAGCATGACTCACAGCGACAGAAGGGTAGTCAGCTGTGGGCACAGTAACACTCGGGATGCCTCATCCCCCTATTTTAGCCCACGAGAGCTCAGGAGGAGAGGAGGGAAAGCGCCTAAAGGATCTCAAGCTCATCTCCCGGCGTGATAAAGCGGGCTTATTCCACAGCACGTTTTCTTTACCTTCAACCCAAAGCTTCAAAAATAGAAAAAATAACCCAATCTTCCCTTTCCTTCTCGTAACCCAAAAGTTTGAAAAGCAGGGAGCCAAAGATTAGACTCATCATCCTGTAAATGCACAAGGCTTTTCATAACACGAGAACTCGATCCTATTTTGGATGATATTGATTTCAGAGATGGGGACTCGCTCAGACAGAAGAAATGCTGCGAGAGAGGCGGGAAGAGGAGGAAGGGGAGTGTGACTGACTGTTTGGCTGAACCATTGCTGCTGTCAGATTTACAGAAACAAAGACAAAAAAAAGAGCCTGCAAGGTTTATCTTTGCATAAACGCCCCGTGCACCGCCATGCCGGGCAGCTGCGACGCAGGAGGAGGTCGTAAAGCAGTCAGGAGCTCCTGCAGTGGACGACTTATAAATAAAAATAAGAGATGGCCCCACTCAGAGCTGTTATGAAGGAGAAGCTATCCAGAGAGGCTGAAGCAGGCTGTAAACATGTTTATTCCCCCTGTAAAGTCGGACGTTTTAACACGGGAGTCCACAGAGACTGGCTCGCTGCAGGAGAACATTAGTTTGCACACTGCCTTCATTTCTCTGCTCCAGAGGTTGCCCCTTGGTCTGAAGTTACTCAGCACATTACTGCTTATGTAAGCATGTAAGGGGGGGTAGAGCCCAAAAACCAAAGTGGAATTCCAGGGTTTCCTTTCCAAACCTCAAAGACGGGCCAGCAGGCTTTGTTTCAGTGGGCCAGCACACAGCAGGCCAAACACGAAGCCTGCACCACATCTATTAGGCTCATCATTGCAACGAGCAGCTCCGAGAGGTCATTCAAGCCCGAAGAGCGTCTTTAACAAAGGCTGGGGGGCATTTCAGAGGCGAGAGCAAACGCTCGCCCTTATGGGTCAGCGCAGAGACGCCTACTACAGGACAAGCAGAGAAAATGTGATGAGGAGCAGCCGGAGAGCAGGAAAAGGCATCTTTCCCCCGACGCAGACAGAGACGTCAAAACGTTTCTCACCTCGCCGTGCCGCTGCAGCTCTCCGACAAACCGATGACGGCTCAGAGTGCGCGTGGCGCCTCATCAGAAGAGGAGACCAGGTTATTTACTGCAGCTGCCGGCAGCACTGATCTGGTTTTTAGAGCTTTTCTCGCTCGGGGACAGTTGGGTGAACACGTTTGCCTTTTTTTCACATGTTCACATCTGACTGCGTTTGAAACAAGTCAGCACCACAAGTCCACATCTGGACCTAACAAGCAGCAGGTCACTGGCAAAAATGGGGAAAAAAAAGAAAGAAACCAGCATCTACGACCTCTTTTGAAGTTAAACCAAACCCGACAGCAGCAGAATCACTGATAACCCAACCCCAGCAACTGCCCTCCTACATGAGCAACACGGGCAGGCAGCCACACACACCCAAAGGAAAACTGCTGACATAAGCTTCATGCAGATAAACAGGCCTGTGGAGCTCCTTGGAGCCAGGAGAAACAGTCTGGGACCAAAGCAACTACGTTACTCCCACAAAAACTGCATCGGGGTTTCACGGGCATCAGAGACGCCCCGCCCTCCCTCAGCTCTCCTGGGGAGACATGGAGGCGTTCTCAGGCCAGAAACACAGGAACTCCACGCTTCGAAGGTGGAGAGAACCACGGCCAGCTTCTGCAACTATCTTCACAGATATGTCCATGTTTCTGCACACTACTTCATCTTCATGTTTGAAAGAGGAAACAAATCAAGTATTAAACTGATGAAGTCATGACCCACAGCACAACCCTCTTGCTGTAGTGTTGCAGTGCTACAGAAATCCAACTGAAGCCTTTTCACAGAGGAAACGTTCAATATTCCGACTTTTCTTTGTCCAATATGATCGTGAGCAGGTGTTAAACTGCCAAACAAAACAAGACATTTAAAAATGTGACTGTGAGCTCGGTCAGCGTCTAACAGACACGTTTACAGGCTGAAAGTCTGCCGTCATCCACAGTCAGGCCCACCGCAGAACCCATCACCCACTCACATCAGGAAATGCATTTTGTTTACTAGCACGGCGACCTATCAGTGCATGCCTCATTTTTGTACATTGACTTCTGAAAAATTTATCTGATCATTGCCTAATAAAACGACTTTCATCCACAGTGTCCACAAAACGGCGTCACGTGGAAGGAAAGCAGCAAACGATGGGCACATACACACTTTCACAGCTGGACGTCAGAGTCAGCACACACACACACACACACACACACACACACACACACACACACACAGTGAACAAATTAACAGTCCGGTGTAGAAACACACACACTCATCGCCACCATGACGCTGATCAGCTCCGGCTCTCAGACGGAAACAAACATTGTTCTCAGTGTGAAGGATTAAAGTCAGCATGTGTACAAAACACACCAGCCCCATCAACATGACGCCTGCTCACACACACACACACACACACACACACACACACACACACACACACACACACACAGTGTGCTCAGCTGCAGCTCTGGCTGATTTGCGTCACTGAAGCCTCGACAGAATAGAAGAGAACAGAATCCATGGTGATGTACTGAGGAGGTATTGATCTACTTCCATTGGTGGTAATAGGAAAACAGGTGGACCTCCAGGCCTGCTCCTGCTTCAGACAGAGAGTAATAGCACCCACGGGACCGCTCAAAACCCTCCAAATTACCCATTACTGAACAGCACAGCCCCTTAATTTATGTAGGGCCCGTGAAGCAGAGGGGCCACATTACTCTGGACCAAAAAAAAAAAACCATGAAGAAAGCAAACTGAGAGTGAAGCAGTTTAACAGATAACTGGAGCTGAGCTGAGGTCAGCCTGGATCAGCAGAGTGTCTGAAATAAACCCGCTGTGCACCGAGTGCAGAGCCCGCGCAGCTCGGGGTCCAGCAGCAGCACACGGACGCGTTCCTGCTCCGCTGGCGTGAAGCAGCCAATCACGTCGCGTGGTTAAAACCTCTGCACGCCTCACGCAATTCACGAAAACTGCAGCTACCGATCAGCTTGGACCAGAAGACCGTTCACCGGTGAGAAAATGACGTCATGGAAGCGCCACTTTTTAGATATAAAGCGAAAATATTCAGTTTTCAGGAGGAAATTTCTGCTTTAAAAATGACCGAAATCAGGATTATTTCATAACGACGTGAATATTAACAGACTGATTGATGAGTCCAGCAACACCAACACTGAACCGGAGCAGTGTGTGAGCCCCCCTCACTCCCCCTCCCCCCGCCGTCCCCCGGTCAGAGGAGACGTCCCCGCGCCGCGGCAGACTGTCAAACGTCTCCATGGCGAAGAGGACGTGAGAGGAATGAAGAAGAGTCGGGCGAAAACACCCTGCGGTGCGCACCTTCCTCACCTCTCCCCCCGCTGCTCACCCCGCAGTCCCGAGGAGCTGCTGATGAGGTGGAGGTTTGCGTCCACGCCGCCCGGCACGTTTTCACGCGCCTGGTGCACTTCGGCCAACTTCCAGCCCAGCAGAGAGAGAGAGAGAGCCCGGGGAGGGTGCAGGGGAGCCGGCGGGTCAGCGAGCCGCTCAGCCTCCGTCCGAGTGTCCGAGGAACGCTGCCCCTGACTGCCGCGCCGTGTCCGCGTCAGGGGCAGCGTTCCACACATGACGCCTAAAATAAGCCCGACTGTGACCGAGAGGCGTTTTAGAAAGAGGCACCCCCCCAACCCCCGAATTAAAAAGCACCTGTTCGGTTCTGAAGCCCGAGCCGCGGACACGGAGGACAAGCAGGGCTCCGGGGCGTGCTGGAGCCGACGCGCTCCGAACGCACCGATATTCACACTTAAACACACCGGAAGCACCGGCGGGAAGCCGAGCCGCCGCGCGGTGACGCACAGAGCCGAGAACACACTGACCGTGAGCGCTGCTGCGGGTCCGGGTCCTCCCGACATTAATCCCGCTTCCCTCTCCGCTGCTGCCGCCGCGGTCACACCGGAGCTGGTGGCGGAGGAGGCGACGGGGAGCTCCGGTTACCTCTTTCCTGTTCACTCCGGAGTGCAGCGGACCAACCGGGCCGTGTGTCGGTGTCAGATCTCCAAAGTTGCACACGAAGCAGAGGCGGATGTCCGTAAAGCTCCGAGTGGAACACCGCCGGAGCTGAGGGAGGCACGGCAGCTGGAAAAATCCGAGGAACCGAGAAGAGCTGAGAGCCACCGGAAAAGCACAAGACGGAAATCACGCCGCTGTGCGCGGAGCTCAGAAGCCGCAGAGCACCAAACCCGGCGGTAGAAGTTCTGCTGCCACCGCGGGTCTCCGCGTCCCGCACTCCCGACGTCCTCTTCACAAATGTCCGCTACCCAGCCTGAAGGATGAATTTCCACCCGGAGGAGGAGGAGTGAAGACAGAGGGAGGGAGGGCAGTGTCTCGCATTCTCTGAATTACTCCACCCTCCAAGCTGCCCCCACCCTCCCCTCAGCGCCGCCACCTCTCCACCAGTGGCCTGCGCGCGGGGGCAGCACTTATTATTATTATTCTGTGTTTTATAATTAGTTCTTTAGTTTTCAAGCCAAATGTGTGTGTAACACAAATCTACCAGACAAATACACCAGACAGGAACTGGATTTCAAAATAAAATACAAAATATAAAAGTTTGTTTGCATTTCATTTTTCAAACAGTTATTAATCAGTAAAATTACAAATCAGTCAAAGGATGAAGTACAACATCCAAATAAGATTAAGATCTGCGACTCCAAATTCTAGTGAACTTAATTCAAACATCCAAAAGTTAAAAACGTGGAAACATATCAAATATAGGACAGAACAAGAAAAAATAGAAATGTACAACAAATAAAGCCACAGTCTGATGTGAGGTGTTCAGGAAGTTCGTTTCACACCGCAAAGATCTACAAGCTGATTCTGGTTCTCAGCGTGGGAGCGCAGACTGAGCCTGCGGAAATGTGCGAGCGCATCTGAAACGTAACTCGGTCCGCTTGTGCTTTTTAAACCAGTGAAAGGATTTTCAAGTCTGTCCTTTGAAACACAGCAAGGCGACACAGCTTTGTGAATGTGCGCGTTGCTGTGGTTGAACCTGCTGAACGCCAACACGTGAGCGAGTTTTCCTCCGTCTAAACGAAACTCAGACGCGCAACTATTCCAGGATTTCGGTCCTGATTTGGAGATTCTGGTTTTCAGGTGGACTTCAGTCTTTTGTTGCAGCGGATTTAGGCACTGATAAGTACACCTGTGTGTCATCAGCAAACATATAAACAGTATCTGAAATCTGAGGTTTGGTTTGTTCAGATTCATCACTGCAGTCCAGTTTCGCTCCAGCTGGTCTCCGGAGCAGATTTTGCTGATTTTACTTTAGTTTTCATTAGTTCATTCATTTGAATTATTATCACACAGAGGTTGTTTGTCAGAGGCTAATATTAAAAAATGCATCTTCACCTTTCTCACTTTCTGCCTACAATCATCACTGTTCTTCCACGCACTCTTCTTTCTTTCAGTCATCCTTCAAACTGTCGCCCTTTTGATGGCCTATCTCATAATTATTGAAACGCACCGTTATGCATCAGTTCCCACACACAGGCGTGTTGTGGGCCTCCCTTCTTGTTGTTTTGCGTTGAGAGATCTCGCTTCTCTTCGACATGAACGCTGGAGTCTCTGCAGGAGTCTCAGTCGTGTTGGTCTGTAAGAGCGACGCCACACGTCCACCACAATCCCAACATGACAATAACTGAAACGATTACGATGTTACATAAAGAACATGAAGGGCTTTGTGTCGGTGTTGCAGAAACGATCCTTACTCAGAAAAACCAAGAACAAATTATTAAAACATGTATGTAAAAATATCCTCCGTGATGTGGATGAAAAGGCCATAAGTCAATATTAGCAAGTAAACTACACACACTTGCATATATGAAGTTAAATGTAAATGATGTGGAGATGCTGTTTGCACCAAAATATACTAAAAGCGCCTAAAGTAAAAGTCGATATTATTTAGAATCATGTGCATATTGTTGACTTATAATCATTCATGAATTCATTAAGCTGTTCATCATTTCAATGTTGCAGCTGGAAATAAATACATGTATGATAAACTGTAGTTTTATTTACAGCACTGGATTTCAACTTTGAAACGTGCTGATTGATGAGTGACAGTTTTAAACTAACTGAGAGTCTTGCTCGATCTCTGGCTGGCTCCCTCCTGTTGCAGCGCAGCCTCAGGTGAGCTTCCACACTGTTCTCTGTCTTTATCTGTGAAGCGTTCACCCTCTAATCATGAGCAAATAATCAATTTGTTGACTCAACGCCTCCTCCGGTGAGCTGAGACGCTGATGACATTGATCCAGGATGTGAATAATCATCGTGCAGGGCTTGTCGATATCTGTGCACGCAGTTAAGTCTTAACAGCTCATAATGAACAAGATAATATCTGACATTTAACTTTGACCAAATCCTCTCATATTTTGAATTCAGCTTCTTTAATTTTTCTATTGTATGACAGATCCAGACAATACCCACCTGTCTGATGTTTGTTAACCATTTCTCGTCTCCATTTCCCAAATAAGTTAAACTCTGAGGCACCAAAGAGAGCTAAAAACGCTCCAAGTCCCACTCCAGGAAAATGATCTGATGAGAAATAAATCACACACTCCGCCAACACTTTGGGCGTAAACAAAGACAGAAAACTGAAGAGCAGGTGGGAGAACCCTGACCTCAGCTGACGTAAAGTGATGAGGTAGCTGATGGCTAGCTGCAGAGCTATGGCCAGGCTAATAGAAAAGATCCAAAGTTTAAGACCACTTGAAAAATGGCAACAAAAAAAATCATATTTTGCATGGTTGGATCTTAACAAGGTTCCGAGTAGAGCTTCAACATGCAACAAGAAGAAATGGGAGTGACACAAAACATCTTTTTGAGCATGCAGTTTATTGAAAACAACTGAAGCACATTAGCAGAGGGAAGCTGGAGGATGAGGAGTCAACTGTTCCCAGTAAAAGTTCATGTTGAGGGTCTCTGAAGGGCAGAGACAATCTCAGTCAGCCTGAGAGAGACTCTTTACTGAAGCGATGGGCACACCGGGAGCTCCTGGGCTGCACCCTGAGACTTTAACTCAACAATTTGCTGCACATGAGCAGAGCTGACAAAAAGATGCAGAGGCTGAGAATGATGGCTGAACAGTCAAAGAAGCTCATCCAATGTTTGAACCAGAGACAGAGTCGATATATTAGAACTTAACGAGAGATTTGTGTATAAGAAGAACCTGGTGAGAGTGAGGAGGAAGAACTCTCTTTTAACAGGAAGCAACATGCAGCAGATCCAGGCTCTGCTGGTCGGTCGGGGCGAAGAAATGAGAATTAAGCAGCCCTGAGATTTCAGAGCTTCTCTGCAGCATAAATATTATCTGTGCAGATGTTTTCAGAGAGGAAGCCGAGCTGCTTTTCAAAAAAAACCTTTAAACTGCGTCTGCGTGGGGCCGGAGGCTTTGTCTCCATGCCTGCATTGCTTGTGTTGGCTGTATGGACAGAGTGAAGGCACCTGCAGAGGTTTTATGCGTGTGCCTGCATTTCAGCACTGCGTGAAATGAGGCTGATTGGATATAAAAGCTCAGCTAAGTGTTTTATGAGATCATAAAATCATTTTTTATCCGTAGTAAAAGCCTCGTGTTTCTAGGAGAGGGTCTGAACTGTAACCTCGCACGATGGGACCGAAAAAACAGACTTTTGCTTGGAGACGTGTAAATGCTAACGCCTTAACGTCTTTAACCCATTGTTTGTCGCATGGCGTTGAGTGCTATCCTGCTAAAGGTGCCGTTAACGAAGCAGAGCTCTGATTGGAAGGTCACTCTCCAAAATCTGAGCCAGCGATGAGGAGAGAAGCGAACACAGCGCTGCTCAGGGAGCATACGGTACGTAATGATGTGAGCGTGAAGCAGGGTGGTGATAAATGCACTGCGTGTATACTGTGCCTTTATCTCAAGAGCACTTCAGAGCACTCTCGATGTCTCGCATTGTTCTGACGGCACAAACGGCGTTTCATACATCACACGAGGCGCCGAGCGGCGGGAGTAGGCCGAGGCTCACAGCAGCTTCAGCTTGGCCAGTTTACTACTCGTTTCATGGAAATTAAGACGTTAACACATAAGAACTGAGGAGTAGTTTGTGTCATTCTGAGAATATTCGTTTATCCAGCTCTCCATTTTCTCCTTATCTGATTCTGATTCAGATTCAGACGTGTCAGGAGTCTTCGTAATCAAGTCATAAAATTACTGACGCATCAGCGCATCAGCGGTAGAGAGGATGGTCGTCATTTAAACATCTGCAGCTTCTGGATACGGAGTCTGTGAGGAAGGCGATGGCAGCCAGAGTCCTGCATGCACCGCAGCCCCAAACCTTTCTACACGTTACGCATGAAGCATTACATCTGAGGCCATGAAGTCAGACTTTAACCTGTCAGCTCGCATGTACAAAGTCCATGTGATGCAAAACAGAACAGAGCAGGTGATCGACTGGTCTGAGACTCTGAACCAAACAGACGGTGATTTTCCAAAAACCCTCCAGCAAGTGTTTGGTGTGGAAACGGCTCATTTCTGCCACTTTGGTCCTCAGTCTCAATCTTTCTGTCAGCTCCCACAGCTCGTAGACAGAAATGATGGTAGATACATACGTCCTGTCTCTCTTCAACACCACAGACCTGTAGAAGTGAATCCTGAGTCTGTGACTCAGACCTGGAAAAACAGAAATGGATGGAAGAACGAACCAACTGCGCTGACATCGAGATCAAATCAATGGCTTATTCTTGATTTGATCTCGATGGCACTGCACCAGTTCTCCATCTCTTGAAGGAAATTCCACATTCACATCAGTCTGGAACGCAAATGTGTTTTCTCCTGTAAAGTTGAGGGAAAGTTTTCTCTCTGCAGTGTTTAAAAAGAAAGCTCTTTGATGGCGTGGTAGGTGAACTGATCTGAGCGCAAGAGTCTGTTGTTGTGCTCGTCTTCTGCACCTGCACAGATGTTATCTTTGTGTCGGTGTTAAGTGGCTGTCTGTCCTTTAGAAAATTGCTTTCATTTAATACGGCTTTGTTCTGTCATTAAATCCGCAGTACGAGCTGAGCGTAGGTGTCACTTTTAAGTAATGCATGTTTCATTTCAGAGTGAGTGAGATGTGAAACTTCAATCTGCTCATTAAATGCGCTTCATTTCATTCGTGTTTAATTGGGAGTTACGTTTTCTCAGCTCGGCGAGTAGGAGTGCAAGACTGAAACTCACACTGTCTGCCCTGTGATGACTCAACGATCACATACGAAAGTCTGGAGGTGAAAGAAAAGTTGAGTACGGTGTGTACTTAGCTTCGACGGTGCTCGGGACATCTCCGGACATGAAAGCGTCCACTGAAGTGGAGCTGCCAGAACCAGCGGAGGCAGTTATGAGTGAGGGGGCCGAGGGATGAAACGAATCTGGAAAATTGTTGGTATTTTGTCCGAGAACTAGGCCATCTTTGAGAGCGTTATTATAACTGACAGCAGACATTGTCCCAATTGTGCAGAGACAAAAAATTGTTCCGTGCCTCTCAGGCTCCGTCAGATAACTGGAAATGTATTGTTAAATGCCGCAAACAAGAGAGGCAAAATTGAACAATTGACCAATTCATCGTCAGAAGCAGAAGTTTCTGTGTCACTTGAAGGTCTCCGTAGGACTTCAGGAGTCACGTGGGGGCAGATGAGTCAGTAAAATACTCACCGATGCAACGAAAAGTAAAAGCACAAAGTGAAAGAATTTTAAGTGGCTATAAAAAGCCTCCTCATTCAGCAAAACACAACTTTACTGCTCGTGGAGTAAAATTGCTGTACTGAGAGCTTTAGGCAGAGGCCGGCCGACTTCACGTGGTCGAGGACTGCAGGAGCAGGTCCAGGGAGGCTGATCTCACTGTCTTTGGAGTCCTGAGGAAGATGGAGCTGAGGTGATGCTGAGTATCTGCAAGATGACAGAAAAGCAAAGGAAAGAGGCGGGCAACTCTTAAAGGAAGTTAGAGGAATATTCGGGCTTTGCTGCTCGGCCGTGGTCAGCATGCTGCTGCTAGCTTTGTGTTAGCATCACAGACTGTGCACAGAGGAGGTTAGGAGCCCCGTCCACACAGAAGCATTCGTTTTGACCAAGTTCACCTTCACCTTATTACCCCCTCCCTCTTGTTCCTGCATCATCTTTGTGTCTCCGGTTGGCTCGTGCGAATCTGGTTTGCTCTTATTCTCCTGACTGTCTGAACTCCGGCTGTACCTAATAAATGGACCGCCAGCCTGCTCGTGCTGAGTGCACAGAGCTAACACTCGCCCCTGGAAGAGGTATTCATTGCTGCTAACGTCGGGAGACAGGCCATCTTTACCGAGGGGGGTGGTGTTTCAATATTCATGATGGTACATGACAGAAGTGTGGATGAGAGGAGAAGTAGGAGTAAACCAACACCGCGGAGGCACAAAGTGGAGTCGAGAGAGCCGGGGAGGGCTGGGGAGAGCACTATAAAGGATATCGAGTCTGACAAAGACAGAGAGCGTATAAGAGCCGGAGCGCGAGGCACCGAGAAAGAAGAAGATCATAGCGAGACCTGCCACAAGTATAAAGAATGAGAGGAGACAGCAGTAAATTGTATTATATTTATACTGCATAGAATAATTATCCGTATCTTCAAAAGGAACCTTCTGCTTTTCTTTACTTCCCTTCTTAATGCTGGCTGTTCAGATTAAACGTTGTCTCCAATAATGTGGGCGGTACTTTCTACTCCTGGATCAGGATGATGTCAGAAAGAGCTTAAATTCCAAACCCACCTGCTGCCCAAGCTTCCTGTTTAGGAGGGGCAACCAAACAGCAGAAGGTTGGCTTGAAGGGGGAGGAGCTAAAACAGCCAGTTTCACACAGAGGGAGACAAAGAAGGATTATTTTGAATTGAGAATCAAGCAAAGCTGCTCTGCAGGTTTGTTTGTAGCTGTGCATAATCATAACCACCTCACTACAGTACAGAGCGCACTATTTTCTGGAAATTTCCAGGAATGCTCAGCTTCTGAAGCCATCTTCAGAAATCCACAAATGACAGCTCGGCAACATCTGAAGCTCTGTGATTGGACGTTTCTTAACGAGTGACTGAACATGTTTATACTTAAAGGAGCTGCTCTTTCTAATGAAGCTGCTCACGTCCGGAGGATTCAGCCAGGAGATTTTGTGCTCGCCCACCAGTGAACATTGTCTACACACAAAATAAATAACTTGCGTTTTTAGGGAGCTGGCTGTCCACCGTGACGTCCCCTCGTTTCCAGCTCTGCAGATTGAAGACAAAAAAGCAGGTTGTCCACAAAGAAACTGAGCCGGGGGGAAAGAGGTGGGACACGTGGCTCTAAAATCGCACAAACACACTGGAGGGGAGAAGAAGGCAAATCTCTGCAGATGCTCAGCTCTCCGTCTCAGACTATGAATGCAGGGAAGGCGTCAGGCGAGCCGGGGCCTCGTCCGTGCTGCTGTATCTAATGAAAAGTGACAACTCCCTTCTCCCGGAAAGCCCTCCTGTTTTGCTAGGCTTCAAATCCGATTTGCTTGCCCTGCCGCCACCAGCAGCACCACCGCCACTTCCCACACCGTCAGCAGTGCTCCTCATCTCTTTCCTCTCAGCCTTCTAATAAAGTGCTCCCCAATTTTGCTGCCAATATATACTTATTATATTTTAAATATTGTAATTGTCCTGCAGGGAAAGGGGGGAGACGGCTGGCTTTAAACGTGTAATAATGTGAGAAACTGTAGGCGGTGTGTTGCTGCTGAGCAGCAGATGTTTGGGGAGAAAAGCCGGCGAGGCAGAGGAACGCTGCGACGTTGTAATTTGAGAGATAGCAAGTAAATTGATTATTGAATGGCAGGTATTCAGAGCGTGTCAGATTATCTGATGAGCATGTGATAGGAAAACTTCACAGTGCACTCAATCAATCTACAAGAAAGATAAAGTCTCCGTCCTCGGTGGGCGTCTGTAGGTCGATGAGGCGAAGCAGCTTTGGTGTCGGCGTATCCTGCGGCTTACAGACGCGCCGCATACTTTGTTTTTGTTTCATTAATACTCCAGCGTGTTCGTGCCGCAGCCACATTTATGGAAAACCTTCTTTTTAGACTGGGTGCTGGCTGCTTTTGTGTTTTCTTATTGAGGATTTGGATAAATGTGGGCTGTCCTGTGACTAAATAAAAGCAAGGCAATGTCCTCTGTGTGTGTGAGTGTGTATTCATATCTTTGTGGGGACCAAATGTTGGAAGTTTGCTGCAGTTGTGGGGACCAGAATCCCGGTATGGCAGATTTGGTTTTAGTGTCAGGGTTACAATTGGGCTATGGTTAGGGTTAGGTATTCATTTTTCATGGTTAGGGGGAGCATTATGTCAATTAGATGTCCCCACAACACACGAATACGTGTGTGTGTTTTCCGCATGTGTGCCTTGTAAAGCAGCGAGTCAAACTGGCAGTGCAGGATACAGTATGCGGGTTAGGGTGCCGTCCTCCTCGTTAATATTTCATCTCAGGCCTGACAGAATGAAACGGGGCAGAGAAACACAGAAGGCCTAATGTGACGGAGACTCTGCGTAACACGGGGGGTGTGTGTCTGTGTGCAGTTTTGTTTATGTTTTATTGATTTCAGATTGTATTGTTGTGCCTGGTTTTTGAAGCTAATGCCTTTGTGTGTGTGTGTGATGGTACACGTACACACAGGAACGTACGCTTCAGGTTTCGTCAGCAGGTCTGTCGTGTGCAGGTAACATAAACAGATCCCAGCGCACTAAACGAGGGACAGACAGGGTGTCTGGGTGGGAGACATCGGGACACAGTGTGAACTTGAACATTTGGGATGTACAGACCACATATGTTACATTTCAGTAAATGCAATAAGGATAAAAGGAAGCTTCAGTTTGTCTTACAGTCTCAAACAACAGCCTCTATATGCGCCTGTATTCTCTTAGGTTTCACTCTTATTTCAGCACTTTTTGTGTTTCAGTTTGTATCCATAGACTGGTGTACCTTTTTGGAGCCATTATCCATGACAATTTTAGCAATTTTTACCCAATTATGGCACACATCTCCTGTGCCACTGCACACCATATTCCCCCTGTGCAACTCTGAAAGCAAAAACTATTTCTGAGTCCTGCTGCTTCATTTTCTTTGTGTGCTTCTCTGATAATCAGTGAAATCTGCTACGCTTGTGACTTTTTAGTGACTTGTAACTTTCCCAGATGAACATGACACAAACTAACCTTCTTCTGATTATAATAAAGGTTTTCCTTCACTGGAAACTAGTCTTCATATGGGACGTTGGGACCCTGATTTCACAGGAGCTAAAGATGAGAGAAGAGGTCCATCAAAGAAAACGTGTTTCTCAGTGTAAGAATTACAAAAACTTTAAACATTCATCTAAAAAACATAAACTCATCTGTGGAACTGAGGCCACGGCCTCCTGCCTTTCTAACAATCCTCTAATTATTTGGATTAAGCTAACCGATATTCTTCGTTATGGGGAGAAACATTCAGCAATTACAAAGAGTTGGAGATGCAAATCCTAAAATCAATCAACAAACAGGAGACTCAGACTCTAATCTGACTCCAGATCTGTTCTTCGCACCATGAACGAGCAATTAAGTCGAGAGAAACTGGACCATAAGTCACTCTCCCTGCAGCTGACCTTACAAACGACATGATGTCTCATAAATATACGGAGTATGAATTATAAAGGGCCGTAGGTGGAAGCCTTTTGCACAGCAGTGTTTGGCGGCACATCTCAGCCAAACCACTTCATCTATTCATTTATTCTTTCAGTGACTGGGCTGCAGGAATCTCCTTCGGCCGCTCACTGTGCTGCGGCCTGTTAAAGATTCAAGGATGAAGCTGTTCAGCAAGAGCTGCAAAAACAGAGCAAACTATCTATTAAACCAGGCGAGAAACTGTGTTCATTCCCACTGTTTGGAGGTGATAATTGCAGTAATCAGTGCAAACAGTCACGATTTGGGTGTTTGGATGGTTGGAAAATCACTGCGATAAAATTATGACTGATTTTAAATTGAATATGAAGAAGAGGAAATTGAAATTCGGCTGTAAACACAAGATCTGAGGCATTAGGCTGCTGCGGTAACTGAGGCCAGAGCATCCTGGCAATATTACAGTGACCAGAGAATTACCATGTAAGAGAGAGCAGCGCTTTAAAGGGAAAGGAGAGAAATGAAAGCCGAGCTGAGAGGCAGAAACGATTCTGTTAAGTTCGAGATAAGAGCATATTGTAGCCAGCAGAGGGAGGGAGATACGGGAGAGGGGATATGATTCAGTGGGGACAAGGGGACGTGATGCACTTCTCCAACAGATGAGTTTTCAGCCTGTGCTGGAAGATAAGTGATGCTGGAGCTGGCCTGGAGGTGTCACAGCGCAGCTCAGATGCTCTGAAACGCTACAGTGGAAACAAAATCGGGGGATTTTCTACCGCAAGATAAAAGGTCGTTACTCCCGGCAGCTGATTGACGATTTGTCAAGTTACACAGGCCATCGATAATCCCGCGGGGCGGCCTCGTCAGGTATCGTGACCCTTCATCAGCACGCCACGCAAACAAAGATGAAGCTCGCAGAGATTTGTCTCAGTTCGTTAAAATGTTAAATAATGTCGCGTCATTTTTGGTTGATGGTGGCGACTAACGAGCGAATAACTCACGACACAATCGGCTTCAAAGAGAAGCTTCTTACAGACGCAATAAAATCCTGAAACTAATGTCACAAGATCGAGCTCCAGCAAATGTCCTTAAAGCTGCAGTGGACAGCACAAGTCACCCTTTCCTCCTCAGTGTCTCAGCTGATTGTTGCGACTGCTGCAATAAAACAGCTCAGACACAAACAACCAAAACAAATCAATTCAATGTTATGCAGTCTAAAAATATTCCCTCGTTTTCAAGAATATCTACAGTTCAGTTCTGGCACAACTCCACCTACTTCCTCCACCTCCTGTATCTCACTGCACCCGTGTATAGTGAAAGCGTTCTATTCTATTCTATTCTATTCTATTCTATTCTATTCTATGGTGCACGGAGTGACACTTAAAACAGTCTCAGACATTTGGTATTTTCTTATTGAATCTTTACAAAACAAAGCACTCACACACTTCCTGTTTTACTGCTGAGACTCTTATTTTGGTGAAGCTCTTCAGTTACA
>NW_005187506.1:1044768-1047553 GCF_000239375.1 Pundamilia nyererei | reverse complement strand
GCCTGGTGTCAAATTTTGAAGCAGTTTAGCTTCATTTTTCAGTTTGCAGGTTATAGCTGCAGAAAAGAAAAGAAAACTAAAAGAAAAAACAAAGAAAAGGTAGGATTTTTTAAAATATGCATTACTGAAAGTCCTCCTCCTCCTGCCACTGAGACAAAATCTCTGAGGAGTGTTTAAAGCACCTTGTTGAATCTAAGTCAGGAAGACTGAAGGCACCTCTGCAGGCAAACGAGGGTCCAACCCACACCTATATGTGTGCCTAATAAAGTGTCTGGGGACTGCACACACCATAATACTTACTATATGGTCATTTTTTATGTTAATGCTCTGTGTTGGTAAACAAGAACGTGCACGTGTGTGTACATGTTTTGCGTACGCACCAGTGATCAAGCAGAAAAATTATGGCTCTCATGAGCTTCAGTCCAAACACACATTTATGATTTACTGCATGTGAGACATTTGTCCCGTTTGCACGGCTGTTGCATCACAGATCTCGGGAACGGCGAGCTGAGAGAGCGGATCTGCAGCCATCACCAAGGACACGGCCGCCTCGTTAAACGGCTCATATTAAGACTCGGATCAATAAAAGTGTGTCTGTTGTTGTGTCTTTATATTTGCTTCATTTAGATGTTCCGTGTTCAGGATGTACATGCATGTACACACATGCTAGCTGTAGTTTCACAGCTTGTAACTTTGTAATAAAACGATCTCACTCTGCGTCTCCAAAGTTTGTCTTTTTGCATATTTTTTGCATGAAAAACATGCAAAAACAACATGCCATGCAACATCACTGACCTCCGGGCAACCGCTTTCAAAGCGCTCGTGTTGGTCCCCGAGTGGGAGGCAGCTTGTGTCATGGTCCTGGGTCGTGTGACCCAGTGTGTTATGCTTAACCTATTTTGATGTTTATTGTTTGCTTAGGTTCTTTAAGGTAGTCCAGCCCTTTTGTAATTATGTTACCCTTGCATTACGTCTCCCTTGCCCTTCGTGTGTTTATGTCTGTGTGTCTTGTACTGTCAAGTTCATGCTGTCAGTTATGTCACCTCCCCCCGTACTACGTCTCCCCGGTTCATGTCTCATGTTTCCTGTTTTACTTTGAAGGCCTGCATTCACTGTCTGTGTATTCAGCTCACTCCTCCTGTCCTGTCGTTAAGTTCATGTGTGTCAGCTGCGTTCCCATGTGTGGCCACTTCCCCTGATCATCCCTCATGTGTATTTAGTCTCTGTGTTTCTTACAGTCTGTGTCGCGTCGTCTGTGTTCCCACCCTCCGTGTTTCCATGCCCGGTCTGTTGTATTCTATGTCATAGTCTTACCATAGTTTATTCCCAGTTTAGGTTTCTGTTTAGTTATTGCTCTTGTGCTGCCCTTATTCTTGTTTGCTTCTTTTGTATTCATCAGCCACAATAAAAGGCTCGCTTTTCGTTCAACCCAGTTTCGTGTCCACGCCTGTGTCTGCACCTGAGTCCTCCACACACTCTCCACACGGTCTGCCACTGCGACTGTGACAGCTTGTCTCCAAAGCTGCTTTGAGGACGGAAACTGACTGCGAGTCCTGCTCAGAAACATTTCAAATGCAACAACCACGGCTTTCCGGTTTGACCCAAGGCTAGCATATTCATCCATTAATGCTTTGCATGAATCAAACAGGCAGCGGGAGATTGTTTTAAAGAAGACTCGATTCATCTCATCATCAGTTTCTCCCTCCAAAGCCGCCCTCGTAGTTTTATGGTTCCCCTTCAGCTATGCAATACCGAAACGATTAAATATTCATGCTGCGAAACAAAAGCATGTTTACATGCTGAAAAATAACAAGGAGTCATGTTTGTTAATCTCTTTTAGCTTAAAAATTAACAATAAACTTCTTTAAAATCTATAAATAAAATATTAAACGAGAAATACAGATACAGCTGATACAGACATTTATCATAACAATGATCCCACTTCATGGTTTAAGAACACAAAAACTGACTTTTGTAAGCAAAAGATCCAAGTTTGGATTAAAAGGAAAAGCCTGAAAATATCCTCTTAAAGAGGTTTGGATCTATAGCAAGAACAAACAACAGGAACATGTTCACAGACCTCTGTTAAGTAACGCTGGCTCTTTGCGTTAGCTACACGCAGACCCCCCAACAAAGGCTGGAAATACCCAGATTAAATCATCTATTCTCTGCTGGGACTCCTGTTGCGGCATGTTGGACGAACTGAAAGCTTTTCCGGAAGCTTTTAGGACAACCTGATAATAAGGAATTATAACAACCCACTCTGAACTGCCTCTGACATTCCAGAGTTAAACTGAGGGATCACGCCCACCACCACAGCTGTGCTTGTCCTTACCTGTCTTCATATCAGCATCCACAACACAAATACCTGCCTGCAGGTTTAAAATGGCTTTGAGAACAAACATGTGAATCCAGAGACTCTCTCTCCTCCAGGACTTCTGTCTTTGCCGAGAGCTGAAGGAATGCCAGCATGTGCCGAGGAGCGACTGATTTCCAGCTGGGGTGTGAGCAGCGTGCCAGGCTGTCTGGGAATTATCTTGTAAAAGTGATGAGTATCTAACAGGGGTCTTTGGAAACAAACAGGGGTCTCGTGGCCTAATTAGCAAATTAAAGAGCCAGAGATCAAGCAGGGCTTTGACGGATGACACCGCGGCTGTAGATGTCACCAGCTAATGCCCCCGTCTTGGCCCTCAGCTCCCAGCAGGCTCAAACACACACACACACACACACACACACACACACACACACACACACACACACACACACACACACACACACACACACA
>NW_005187506.1:1041136-1044748 GCF_000239375.1 Pundamilia nyererei | reverse complement strand
AGAGGAGTGTCTGTAGTTTGATGCAGATTCCTGCTACAGACACGGTGTGATTCACCAAAAAGAAAACACAACAGATGAGAGGAAAACCTCATCCTGAGCTGTGTTTTTCTTTTCTCACTCTCTCTCTGTGAGGATTGATACTTAACACATATAGATACACTTTCAGAACACACACACACACACACACACACACACACACACACACACACACACACACACACACACACACACACACACACACACACACACACACTCTTTCCTTTAGCACCTGTTGCAGGATCAATAACTATCTGTAGATACAATTGGCTCCTAGCTCCTAACCTAATCACTGCCCTCACAGAGACCGATGCAGCTCGTGCACAACCACACTCCCAACTTTATCCTTCCCACCAACACGTTGAAGAAACTCTTGTGATCTCTTGAGTTTGCATGTTTTAAGATTTAGGACTCATGAACTGGTCATAAAAATACTCTTGACATGAATGTGCAGGTTTCGTGGTCGCTGTCAGGACAGGTTTGTGTCAAAGTATGTAACCTGACCACGAGACTGCACCCGTGCGCTCCTGACACCCTCCCTTTGTCCTCAGGCCACACAGGCCAGGTCAGTGAAGGCATCCAATTACAGATGAACGTGCAAAGTCACGCCATTGATCCACTCTTCCCACCGAGGAGGGGTCCTATCTAAAATCAGCCCCTCGGGCAACGTTGGCTGCAGGAATGTGAAAACAGAAGACGTCTGCTGTGGAGCTTCAGGGCGCACATTGATCAGCCCGACGGAGAGGGACACGTCGGCGGGAGAGTAACAGTGACGCAGGCGACATCATTGACCCGCTCCGTCATTAGGTGTGAACGTTAATGAGGTGAGATTGTTGCGAGGACGTGGTAAGAGTGCCGGTGCAGCTTTCACCACACACCTCCACGGTTTCAAGCAGAGCTGCTCTTTAAACATCTGTGAGTAAAAGGAAAATCCAGTTCTGTCTTTGCTGTCACGTGAACGTGAGGAGGCGTTTGAATCTTTAATGTTGATCTGATCTGCAAACAGCTTCCAAACCTGCAGCTTAGACCACACGACCCCGACGCCACCTCATTTCACTCCGTGTTTGTGACAGTTTATGCCTGAGTGTGAAGATTAATGTGGCTTCCAGTGCAGTTACTCGTTACTCACGCTGATCCGCCCTGTGACAAAGTGGGCGAGAACACACTCTGTCCATATTTGCAGCTCGCTTTTCTTAGTTAACGTTCCTGTTTTGAACTTGGCCACACATTACTTTTATCCTGTAGTTTGCAAACATTAATTATCCCGTGTTTGTTCATGTTTTGCACTTTTACAGATTGTGTAACATCTTGGTTAAAATCAACTCTGACAAGTTTGTTAAGTTAACATGTTATTTGTTTTAACTGTTAGTTTTCTACTTCGTTGAATTCACCTTACTGGCCTGTGTTCCAGGAGCAAAAGGAGGAAGTGCAGCTTCACTTCCTGTATATATAGCTTCCTGTTTAGTCTGAGGTCACAGGAAGGCACCGGGGGCAGAAGGGGGAGAATTTAATAAAGTCAGTTTTAGCATTGTTTGTTGAGAAATGGATGTTTTGTTGTGATATTTATCGACTACACCTTGGAATGTTTGTATTGCTCATAAAGTTCAGCATCATAAGTTGTTGATAAGAGAAGAAATAGCTGAGCGCACGTCACCTTCATTTTTGTTGGTTTCAGTTCAGTTTTGTGTATTTGCACCGAGTTAACTTTGGAGTTGAGTTTTTTGATTTTTGCAAATATTTTTTGGTAAATAAATCGTTGTGCAGTGGACAGCATCTGTCTCACACACCTTGATGTGTGAAGTCGTACTGACGACACAGTCGGAAAAGAATTTGAGAGACATGTTTTTTAATGCATCGCATTAACGTTAAACAGGTGCACAACTTACTGATGCAATCCTTCCAAACAAAGTGTGAGGCTCACGCAGGTCGCAGGAGTCTGCTGCGAGGTCACCGGGAGAGCGTCGGTTGTAAAGTCTGTGAGAAACGGGACTGAAGGCCGGTGTGTGTTTGAGTTTTACAGTCGTCGCCAACATCAGGTACATCATCGTGTATCCGTTGTTGTGAAATGTCTGTCACACGGTTTAGCACAGACATGACATACTGCACACGCCGCGCTGAGGTCATAGTGTCGCACTGCTGAGCTGCATGTTGCCATCAGTCAAGATCAAAATCCAAGGAAGTTTAAAGCAGCAGCTCTGCTAATGCAGTTTTTCTCTCATTATGAGTCATCGCATCAGGTTTCGCTGGTTTGCAGGTGAATGTGGTTCTTGTGTTGCTCCTCTGATGGTAACAACACAGCAAATGAGACGAGACGAGGGAGCGATGGCTTGGAAAACCTCGCGCTGTCTCAGTGGCCTCACAGAGCCTAAAGCAGGGGGTTCATGTAGAAAGTAATATCTGGTGACCCAGTTACAATGAAGACAGACAATAACAAAGTCTGCTCTGAGATTCTTCGCTGTGGGCAAAGGAAACATCCATTCATGTGACTTTATCGCGTGCATCATTCGCCGTGTCATTAATCCTCGTGCAGTCGGCGTGCTGTGTGCTAATCAGCCCTTTCTCCCCAGTTTTAATAGACTCTTAGGCTAATGTGTCACACTGCGACATCCACGTCTGTGACCTGAAGTCTTCCACTTTCTCTCACCTGTTCTCACTGCAAGCGGCAACGTGTGAAATTACCTAATTCACTTTTAAAGCCGAATGTCTCCTTTTATGGATCCTCTCATTACACAGCATTTTCCAGAGGGGCATTTAAACGAGCCGCAGGACCGTGTGCGTGTGCGTGCGCGTACGCTGTAGGTCACGGGGTTGTGTTTACTCTGCACACGTGCGTGCAGATTAAACACTCCGTCTTCCTTCCATCTGTGGCAGAGAAGCAGAAGAACGGCGACGACCATCGTTGCATTAATGCAAATAATATTTACACGCAGTGCATCAGTACGAGAGCAAGGAAGGAAAGGATTTTAATAGGTAAAAGTATTCAATTTAATGCTCCGCAGAATGCAGTGAATGAATGGATTATTTGCACACATGCGGCGAGTGTGAGTCGACTCCTACAAAGGGACTTTCCAGAGTCACGGAGGAGGCTGAATGAAGCATTCTCACCCGGGGGAAGTAAACAGAGGCTGAGCTGGCTTCATGATCCAACCTGCCCTGCTGAGAGTGAGGCAACGCCGCTGCCAGCCACCCCCCGGTGCACCTCCTCACGTATGACTGCTTTCCTGTTTATCATGCCACTTATGCCAGTACATTTATCTTTGGGGGATCCTTACGCTCGCTACACCGAGAACACGGGTAGTTTGAGAGAAAAACCAAGATGACCACCTACATCCAACTGGAGCACTCTGGCCCCGCCTGACACTTCGACCAGGCTCACCTGATGGTGGGGTGGCTTGGCTTAATGACTCACGTGATAAGAGGGCTGGTCAGCGGCTCTCAGAACCTCCCGCAGAGCAGTCGGCAGCTTTATCGTGTCAGCGCGTTCGTTCCTCAGAACAAAAACAGAGGCCGCCGTTTTCTCTGGCACTTCAGTTATTAGATTCCTCAGCTGTCAGTAACTCATCAGCATTTCTCTCT
>NW_005187506.1:1027250-1040937 GCF_000239375.1 Pundamilia nyererei | reverse complement strand
CGTTCCTCAGAACAAAAACAGAGGCCGCCGTTTTCTCTGGCACTTCAGTTATTAGATTCCTCAGCTGTCAGTAACTCATCAGCATTTCTCTCTATTTCCTTTCAGCAAACCAAAGAACCAACCGGCCAACCGAGAAAACACTTCAAAACTTCCTACTGCTATCAAACCCATAGCTGAAGAGTCATTTATTGATACAATACAATCCCGATCACAAGTTTAAGACCACTTGAAAAATGACAAAAAATCCTATTTTGCATGGTTGGATCTTAACAAGGCTCCAGGTAGAGTTTCAACATGCAACAAGAAGAAATGGGAGAGAGACAAAACACAGCTGATCAAAAGTTTAGGAGCGCACCTCCGAAAACACCCGTAAACCCCCAAATCAGAAATCAAAGATCCAGACATGAACGCTGGAAACCATCAGGACCAACAAGGTCACATTTGTTCTCATCAGAGAATAAAACTTTCTTCCATGTCCGGTCATTTCTGTGGCATTCACGGAGACGAGGCCTTTGAAGGCTTGTTACATATTTTAGGGCACGCTTTGGAAATCACAGAAAGGTCATTAATGGATAGGTCATCGGGTATCTCCAACACTGAGGTCAAATCAGTTCTCTCTAGATGACTAATAAAAGGTCTGAAATACTCTGAGAAATTCACGGTTGGAGGTCTATCTGTGAATCCCACAGAAACGTGACCCCGGGAACATGATAAGCTGTGACACACAGAGGATGGACGTCTCGAAATGAGCAGGTGCTGACTTTTGTTAGGTGTAGGTACGGCGCTGCGTCTCGTCCGAGTGTCCTTTGTTTACAGGAGCTGCAGCGAGACAGAAGCTGAAAGCTTAAACGCATCTCTGAAAACAGGAGTCGATAACATGTTGTTTAGACCTGTTTGAGAATCGATTTGTGTAACCTTTCACTGGATGTGAGCAGCAGTCAGTAGCCCTCCTCTGCACTCACATCATTCTCCACGCCGCCCTCTTCGCTTTCAGAGCCTCCATTTATTTGTTTCTTTATGCAGCCTTTCACTGGATCGTCCACGGAGTCTTTAACGTTAAAACTCATGCATGCACGGAGCAAGCGGGGTCACCCTGTGCATGCATATTTCTCTGTATAAAATGTTATTGGTGTTTTTATTGAAGACGGTGGGTGATGACTCTGTGTGGAGCTGAAAATCAATGCACGCGTGATGAATACTCGGCTGCCGCTTCACTGAATCGTTAAGCGGCCCCATCGCATTAGCCACACTGACACTTTATGGATCCACATGTCATTTTAATAACACCACTAATGTCTGTATCATGAGGCCAGTCTTCTTACTTTGGATAGCACTCGCTGCTTGATGTCACTCAGCAGTTTCTGATCAAGCAGTGAGTGAAGTACCGATGACACGAGGCTGCTGCTCGTGTTTCAGACGGTAAAGAATCACTCAGGATCTGCTGCAACAGAAACCACGTGCATGCGTGTCAGAGAGTGAGGTTTCAAGACTGTATAAAAAGGATGGACACAGCTTCCAGGACTGAAAACACACACAAAGGGTCTTAAACCTGCATTTGCTCTAATGTCCAGCTGGGGGCGACTCCTCTGCTTGTGAAAAGAAGTCGGACTGTTGTCTATGAGAAAACGAGCCTTCTGTGCAGCTGACCTCAGTGAACGCTGTCCTGATGAGTTTATGGCCTCAGTCTCATTATGATTTAATAAACATAATCCAGGACGTGCTCATTGGCTGAAGAGTGTCTCTCTCTGTTTATTGGTCAGATCTGCTCTGTCCTGTTTCAGCATACCAAGGCTGCTACTTCCATCTTTATATACAGTTCATATAATTATGTATGAGCGCTCTGCAAGATCAGATATTCTGTGATTCTGAAACCTTCTCAGTCCTTTTTTCCACTAAAAGTGAAACCATTCGACCAAAACTCTGGACTGTGGACAGACAGATGACTAGCTGGGATAATAACCGGATTTAAAACAAAGAACCTCCAGAGATTATTAACCCATCTTTTAAATTTCCAACCCAGCTGATGGAAAATCATAAAGAGCATCATAACGACTGCACAGACGGTCCACAACAACACACACTCACACTATAACCGAGCACAATATAAGCACCGGTCAGCATTTTGAAGGCGAACATGACCTTAGTTCATATTTAATACACTCAGGGTTTCAGCCTCAGGTGGCAAAACTCTACCTAATGATGGATCCATCTCCCCACACCTGCAGGCACAGCTCACATTACAGTGAAAGGAGAGAGTCAGCGATCGCCATGACACCCACCATCTCTCTGTCCTGGAAAAAAGGAAAAGCTACCAGACAGACGCTGCTCGGCGGGCTTTCTGCAGCTCCATCCGGCTGTTTCCCAAAACTCCCTCGATTCCCAAAGCGAACAAATCCTAGAGGCACCGCTGAGAGTTCAAAACGTTCTCGGTTGTGTTGGTTTCAGTGGGAAGACGTGACTTTTAATTTGAAGGCGAACGCTCTGTTTCAGGTTTGTGTTGTAACTTCTCAAGTTTTACAGTTCGGAGCGTAAAGTGTGTTTGCAGACAAGTTGGCGTCGTCCTTACAAAATACACCATCAACTCATTTCCCCTGACCCTGTTTAATGACATCACGCATCGTCTTGATGTTTTCAAACAGGAAGTGATGAGTGAGGATGGGCTGGATGGCGTGATCCTCCCACAATGACTAAAATAGAGAAAATGAACTCAAGTGTCAGGAGCTGAACCCAAAAATGTTCCCCTCACTGCCATTTTCCCAGAAAGTCTTTTCTGGAGCCACAGATATCGCCCCCTGGTGGCAGTGCAGGTTTTAGGCTTTCATGAGTTGCCATTAGTTCCCACTTGTGTTCTGATCCGTGATGTTCCCTCGCTCATTCTGGCTCAGTCCTGTCTGATCGTTTGGTCGTGTCTGCTGAACAACAGCCAGCTTTGCCACACTGGTTTCATGATGAACTGGTAAGTGCATACTGGTTTTTGTCACCATTATATGCCACGCTTGCTTATTTATCGGTAACTGATTATACACGTGGAGCTTGAACGCTGCATATCGCTGCTCCTTTGCCTGGTGGATCAGAAGAATCACAGCTCACAAGCCCAAACACCTTTTGCAGATGTAAGGGCTGCAGTGGATTACCCATCATTCTTAGCGTGTGAGCCTGTGTGGTTCAGTCGAAGCTAACAACACAGTTTTCTTCTAGTTAGCGACGAATGATCTTGCTGTGAGGAAAAACTACGGTAAATAAAGACTAAAGTGATGTCTTCTGAGTCTCACTTTTATCCAGGCTAAATACAATCTGGCATAGTTCTGTTAAAGTATATTTAGGATCTAATGGCACTTTATCAGGTTTCTAATTAGACCGTAAGGTGTGTAATTAGGGTAGGGACTGTGCTGCTTTCTTCTGATAAAGAATGATTTTTTTCTAGTTTCTAATGTGAAATAAAGCACAGCTTATTTCCATAAAGTACAGCGTGACCCACAACTGTAATCAGCCGAAATGAAGCCAGTTTAAAGCAGACATGGCTCAGCTTGGTGGAGTAGCTCACAGAGCCCTGAAACGTGAGGATGGCATCCAGCTCCACCCGGCTCTCTGTGCGAGGTCACGGGATGAAAAGCCTCGGAGCAGCTGGTTTCATCTTTGACAATGCCTGCCATTTTTAAGCTCATTATATTACATTTAAGGTAAACTCTCAAAGTGACGGTGACTGCAGTTATTCGCTCAGCTCAGCTGCAGTTAGCATGAAGCTGCCTTTTCTCTGCCTGTCACGTCCATTTATTTGTCTTTCTGCCCGTCTCTGTTTGTGTATCTCTATTGTCTCTCCTCTCCGACACACACACCACCTTCGCTGCAGGCTGGGCTGGGCGGATCAATGCTGCAAACCCACACTGTGTGTGTGTGTGTGTGTGTGTGTACACGGCACTGATCAATGGTGATTACCTGCAGCCCTCTGCTCTTTGTAATTGGGGAGTGAGGAATGATTGGCACTGTGCCACGGGCCACTGCCATTAGGAATACACACACACACACACACACACACACACACACACACACACACACACACACACACACACACACACACACACACACACACATCAATATCGAGCTTACCTGATATAAAATAATTGTTGCTCCTAGAAACTGGAGGTGCAGAGTCTGGACTTCCTCGTTACCTAAAACGTTGTTTTTACTGCATTTAGTCGTTTTTATTTTTATGTATGTTTTCTACGCTGATTTGTTGCATTTGAATTTGTTACATCAGGAACAGACAGAAGCTGCTGTGTGGCAGATTTTCAAAATAAAAGTCCACAGTTTCTTAATAGCAGAGTGATACTCTTTAAAAAAAATAAATAAATAAAAGCTCTGTTCTTTTTCTGAGAGGGGATCATCTCCTCCTATCCCAGCATCCTCCTCCATCACACCAGCCCTCAGCATGTCCTCCTTCACTACATCCATTCTTCTCCTCCCACCTGGCAGCTCCATCTTCATCACCCTCCCTCCTCTGCACATGTCCAAACCCTCAGCCTCTCCTCTCTGTCCCTCTGATGGACTCATTTCTGATCCATGCTGCTCAGTGAACATCTGAACATCTTCAGCTCCCATCTTTTGCTGCTGTCCCTCTCTTAGTTGTAGGAATTCATCAGCATGCTTCAAGATTTTATTCTTTTCAGTATAAAATACAAACTGTTGTCTGTTTTCGGTGGTTTTAACCAAAGTTTTTAGCAGCAGCAGCTTCTTATTGCTTTTAACAGAGCGTGTCCGACCAGCCTGATCCTGGCTGCTGTCCCGCGGCTCTCACTGGGATTCAGAATTCATTTGAATCGTTCACTGCTCACTAACCCTGGTTACATGTGCTGATGCTGTCATAGCTGAGACTGAAACACAAAGACGACTGTACTTTGAGACCTTCAGTTCAGCTTCCTGTGTTTATTCATCAGATCTGCATCGACTGTGAAGAGAAGAGTGTGCGCGTCATGTCATCCAGCACCATCTTTTTATTTTACCAGCACGTTGTCCTCCCTCCCAGACGGCCTCTCATTATGAACCATGTGGCAGCTGCAGCACTGTGTGGAGTTACAGACCAAAGGCAGCGATCTGAGGTCACTTACAGCCAATCCTCTTACACTTCCCTCCAATCCCTGTTTAACAACTCGACCGCTTAAGCCTGGGCTACTTAGCGTGAGCGTTCCCTGCCAGTGGACAATGCCACCGACGCTTTTTCCTCCGCAGCGTTGCCTTAATTTGATGACTAATGATGGTGTTTGCTTCAGCTTTCACTTAACTACGCTGCTCAGGCTGCTCAAGCGAGCAGTCTTTCTGGTCAGCAAAAAGATTCTAATTCAGCAACTAAACAAAAATCGGCCTTTGTTAAACTTTTATGTTTTAAAGTGAAACTTTTCATTAAAAAATAAAAGCTGTGAACAGTTTGACATCTGGGGTAAAAGAGAAAGAAATCAGGAAGCTCACACCAGTTTGTGTCGGTTTCTTTTAAGTGAGTTTAATCTGTAACCTTTAAAAAAATGAGTGTGTTTGAAGGTGAGCATCACATCAGGGTGACAGCTGAGCCCGACATAAGAAGCACTTTATCTAAAACACGTCTTTCAGATCGAGTACGGGGATTTGAAGGCCTGGGCAGGTTTTCTAACCACATTAACCTTATTTAGTGTTTTTTAACTTCCATCTGGTCACACATCTAGTGTCAGTAAATGTGCTGTGAGAGTCAGAAAACATACACACAAGCAAACCACAGCTCTAACCCTACATGGGTCACCTGGCAGATGTTGGGTTTAATTAATAGATATTAAAGATTAAGATATTAAACCCAACATCCTGAGAGCTGATCCAGCTGAGGTGCTGTGAGAGCATCCTCATCCTCATTTGGAGAAGGAATGACGAGTGAAGCCAGTGTTGGGTTGGAGAATCTCACACATCTTCATTCATTTAGTTACTTTTTGCACAGTGCTCCGTCTTTTGTCATTGTTGCACTTTTCTGTTGTCTTTCTTTTGTTTGTTGTTGCAGTTTTTGCACACTTGCAGTCCAGTGTGTGTCATATGTAGCACCGTGGTCTTAGAGACACACTGTACTGCACCGCTGCACGTGGTTGGAATGACAATAAAGCCACTTGACTTGACTTGAGATCTATTAAAGTAGTCAAACGATTTATGCTTATCTGTGGAACACAGCTGGTGAATGCAGGACTTTACCAACACGAATACTTGTCTTAGTACCAAATCTCACAGTTACAGTAACTCTACCATCTGTTGGACAGGAGTGACTACAGCTGCCTGTCGGTCGAAGAGGCCGCTGAGTGCGAGTGTGGGCATCGTGAGTTAAGCTCCTCACGCCTTTGGACACCTTTGGGCTGACGCCTCAAACTCATTTCCCAGACTCTGTCAGGAGCTTTTGCCGATCCGTGGCCCGGAGCGCTTCTTCCTGCGGGGTGAAAGGTAACTGCATCCAATGTGAGGACATGAGGTGTTTAAAAGTGGCTCTTTAATAAAGCTCCTCCAAAGCAAATTAAATACAGCTAAACTGAGGTAAGCAAGTCTGCATCGTGCCACCAGTTGCTAAATCTGAGTCACACAGAGCGAGAGAGAGACTACAGTTAATCTGGATAACTGCAATCCCTTTTAAGTCCTCTTGTTTATAGGAGAGAGGAGTCACAGCTCCCACAGGCAGCAGTGCTGGCAAGGTTACGCTCAGAATGTAATCTGGCCCAGACGACTGTTTATCTGCCTCAAACTGCAGTCAGAAATGTGATCTATGGGATTACTCTGTGCAAATACGCTCACGAAATCACTTCTTCGCTCGCTCCAAGGTCACTGCTAAGATTCTTACGAGTGCAGTCGACAACATGCAACATTTATCTGGAATAAAAAGGGAGGAGGAGAAAGGCAGATAACATCTCATCTCCCCAGGTGAAGCGGCTGGGCGGAGCTGACCTGCTGGACTCGACAGATCAAACGTGGCTCCTCTTAGATTAATAATAATGTGAACTAATATTGTGAACTTGTGTTGCTCGTGCTTAGGTTAGCGAGGACTTGCTCAGTAATCAGCAGCTTATTGCTGTCAGCACTGCTTGTTTTTCTCCAGTTCTCTTTGAGCCAGCGGCACTGACAACATGCTAAAAAGCCTTTGGCCAGCCCCCAGTAGATCATGTGCTTTGAGATTCAGAGCAGGAAGCAGATTCCCAGTGACGGTGCTGAGTCAAGTAAAGCAAAGACCACTGTCGCGATTCCGGAGAGAAAAAGGTCCAAGACTTAACGCTAAAGAGCGAATATTAATCTGTGATGTTAACTACATCCGGGTCCACACACCGAAGCACCACCGAGAATCGAAAACAGTCGTCCTCCCGGCGTTATAATAAAGTTCAACATCCAGGTGTCCATGAAGAAGCAGATGAGGTTTAGCTGAGTTAGAAGTCAGCAGGAAGTGAGCTGACTGGTTCCCAGTAGGACATGACAGCTCTGACTGAAGTCTTATTAATAGCTGTGCTGTAACTTTGGACCCAGACAGTCAGAGTGAGCGCTGCAGCTGTATGGATGCTTCTAAACGCAGATTTTCTGTTATTGGTATTTCAACAATTAAAAAAAGTAACAAAACACCTTTTATAACTGAGAATCAAAATCCAGTTTGACTGTACGAGCACCAGTAAAAGCTGGTTTCCAGTCCTCCCAGCAGCTCTCTACGGTGGCCCCTAGAGACAAAACACAACAGAAGTGCTCCAGGACGCTAGGGGCAGTGTTGAGCTTGATTTGCAAAATAAACGGCAAGTTTGTTGCAAACACCTGGAGTTGGATACCAGCGGGAAACACCTGCAAGGACAGAACAACCACGCTTTATAAGAAAGTTAATGTGCAAACTGTTGTTTGTTTGATTTGTTTTTCATTACTATGAACGCTTGGTGTATGGTGGAGTCAAAACTGACATTAGCTGACAGTCAGTGTGCTTTGCTCAGAGAGAAGCTCAACACTGCCCCTAGTGTCCTGGAGCACTTCCGTTGTGTTTTGGAGTTTGTACGTGTTTTGTCTCTAGGGGCCACCGTAGCTCTCTGATGAGCAGATGATAAAACGATGAACTTTCTATAGCAGTGCCTTAAAATCATTATAGATTCTGTAGTCTGAAGAGTCAAAGGAGCTTGCAAAGAAAAGCGTCTGGACTTCTTTAAGTTACTTGAAGACGTTTCACCTCTCATCCGAGAAGCTTCTTCAGAAGATAATAATAATAATCAGAGATAATAATAATCAGTGCAAACATGACTGTGGGATCAAAAAGCTAAAACATGCCTGTGTGTCACATGATATGAGACATCCTCTCACGGTGCAGACGTGACTGATGGATCGATTCATTCGCTCAGTAAATAACATCAGCTAATCAATACAGGCTAACTAATGGAATAATCTGGCTCTGCCACTGATCTATGTTATATGTATCTTTGACTAAAACATCACCGTCATGACAAATTAAATGTGTGATCATCAATCAGTGCTCATTAAATTCAACATGTGTGCGAGGCCAGTTGTCATCAGCCGCTCACCCACACGATCGATAACACGAGGACGTCGGTGAATGTGAGCTGTGATGTGCATCGATTCATGTGTCAGTAATGTCACCTGTCAGTGTCATTACATTGAAATGATGAGATAAATATAAATTCCACATCTTTAATTCAATTCCCTACGTTCCAGCTTTGGTTCGATATTTTCTGATTTTCAATCAGAAAGTTTCATGTTTAGATTTATGAAATATGTGAAATCCAGACGTGTTTGAATAAGTGGAATGAGAATCAGATTATGTGTGAAACTACGTTTCTTCCTTAAATTCAAAAGTCATCTATAGGACTATAATCAAGTCCTTTAACATCCTGCTAACTCATATGATTCAAACATAATTGAAGCCAGGCTGTAGCCAAAGGGCTTACGATTGACTATGGTAGGTTTAAATCCCACCATTGGTTCTTATCAAATACAAAAGCTACATTAAAACATCTTCTGTGACACAAACCAACCTTTAATAATGGGATGGAAATCTGCTTGAATCAAATGAAAAGCTGATCTTTAGTAAACCTAACCCAGATTTTTGAATTTCTCCTGTAAATGAAGGTCACGCACAAACTAAACTAACATTCATAACATCCACAAGAATTTAGATCAAAAGCTGAAGATAAAAAACTCTCAGAAGAGAAAAAATAAAGAAAGACAAACTGTTGGCTCCCTAAAGGCCAACAAAGGAAGGAGATGAAGATAGATGGAGACGTTTCTCTGACAAGTTCAGCTTTGTTGGCTCTTTTCAAACTGGATCTCAGAGCCAGAGTAGAGCTCCAGTGATATTTTACAACCGCTGTGAGACATCTGGAGACTCTTCTCTCCTCTCTGTGTTACTTTCCCGTGTCCTTGAAAATCTTGCATAAATCCTAAGTGACCACAGACTCGAGTATTTCTCCTTTAACGGCTTTTGTTGCTGATCTTTTTATATCTGAGCTCAAGTTTAGAAACAAGCTTGATTATTTTAAGTTAATTATTTGTGAAATTGTTTGCAGGCGTGCAAATCAAACAAGTGCGGAGTTCAAATACCTCGGCTCTCTGGTGCAACAAAAGAAAGTGGCATCAGCAGCGGAAATACATTCAAGAATTGGTCAAGCAGCGGCGACTTTCACCTCCCTCCGATGGTGCATCTGGAAGAAGACAAACCTCACCCTCACCACCAAAATCCGCCTGTACCGTACACTGGTGTTGCCCATTCTTCTCTATGAGTCGGAGACCTGGGTCATCCTCAAACACGACCTCTTCCAAATGCGCTGTTTACATCAGATTCTCCGAGTGTCCCTCCGTGATCGTCTCAGCAACAGCGTGATACGTAGTCAATGTCACCAGCAGCCGTCAACGCAAGAGCTGGTTAGGAAGCAACGACCGCATCTGCCACATGAGCAGCCATCGCCTGTCACATCGCCTCTTGAAGCAGCAGCACCCCGCCACTGGAGAATCAAGTGTGATGCACCCAAGAAGACTTGGATCAAGCAAACTGAAGATGATCTTAAACAACGACGTCTAACCCTCGAGCAAGCAAAGGTGAAGGCAAGAGACCACGAGGCCCGGACGTGCATCGTTGATCAAGATGGAAACCCTGCGTCACCCACAGCGACGTATTGGCTTCGTGCAAAACCTCCCTGCTGAGCGCCAGCGAGGGACAAAAGAAGAAGAAGAAGGTTTGTGAAATCAAATCATAGCCTAAGTGCTTTTGATTGGAGCCGTTTTCACACATCTACTTCCTCCTGAACTTTCAGTCTGTCTTTAACCTGACAGTGCTCTAATGAAAACATCTGCAGACACCCCTGTTGGTTTTATTAAGCCTGAGTTTTTAGAAGTGCAACATTTTTTCATGCAAAACATTTTTATTACCAGTGTCAAAAGAGATTATATGGTCCGTAAATACATTTTAAAAAGCACGCATCCTTTCTTCACTCTGATTCATTTATGACAGATTCAGCACAAACTTTCCAGTAACATCCACAGGAGGTGACATTTATGAAGGTTTTTCCTGTATTAAAATATTTTTATTGGCAATGTAACTTCAGAGATCTTCCCAGGTGATGTCCAACAACTCGTGGAAGGACGTCCATGTGAAGGATTTAATTCCCACCTCAGAGACTTTATATTGTAAGGAAAAGCCAACAATCAACAGTCCTCTCTGAGCGAGCACTTGGCTGGGAGCTCCGGGATGGAGACAGGACAAAGATGTGGAAGAGAGTCAGAGATTAATAATAACTCATGATTAAAGGATGAAGTGATGGTTCCTGATCCAAGTATCTTAATGTTTTCATGGCTTTAGGGTATAAATACATTTTTTTTAAATTGTATTTGTTAATACTGGTCATTCAAGCGTGCTGCTATTGTACAAATTACACTGAATTAAGTAAACGAATAAAGAAAAGCTCCTAAAAGCTGAAAGAGCAGAAAGGAACTGGTGACAGGAGGATGTGTGAGGCGAGCCGGATACATTTTCTTCATGCAGATTAAGAAGCTGAAAGGGGAGCTGCTCTACAAAGATGTGTTTGCAGTCGCACCTTTGAAGAAGCAACAGATGTGCGCTGGCGCAGACCCTGAGGCATCGCGGAGCGGTGGGCCAGCAGCACTGAAAGCCCTGTCATCCATGGAGGCGAGCCGCTGGGAGGAGGGGAGAGCAGATGGGCCGGGCTGTGCGGGGACGGAGGAGAGTGGATATGAAGGGAGGGGGCCGTACTGTGCAGGGATTTCAAGGCGAGGAGAAGAACTTTGTAGTGTGTGCTGCACCGAAGGCAGAGGCAGGTGCTGCAGGGAAGAGGAGGTGTGCCGCCGGGCTCCCGTGTGATGCCGAAAAATGGAAATCAGTCCGAGCTCTGGAATTCAGCTGATGATAAAACTGCATATTGGCACTGAACAACCGGCAACGATGGCGGAGTGATTAAAAGATACACTTTACTTTAAGCAGAGTTTGGGCCGGGGCTCTCGAACCTGCCCAGCTCCTGTGGCTCCTCGTGATTTTCAGAAAAACCCAGATTGATGGAAATGTGAAAAGCAAACCTGTTTTTATGTTTTGTTTTTCATTTTAAACTTTAAAGTTAATTGGTAACCAGCTGAGCATCCGAACTTGGCCTCTCGCGGCGTGACTGAACATGTCAGTTTGCCAAAAGCAAAGCAGAACTGGCACAGTCTCAAGAAAAGGACTGGAAAGCTCACAACTTACAATAAAAAAGACAGATTTTCATAAAAAGTGGTAAATTGATAACTTGCAACTTTAGAAGAAAAATCTAGTGCATCGTGCTGCCAGTTGCTAAACCTGAGTCACACAGAGTGAGAGAGAGACTACAGTTGATCTGGATCACTGCAGTCCCATTTAAGTCCTCTTGTTTATAGGAGGGAGGAGTCACAGCTGCCACAGGCAGCAGTGCTGGGTTACGCTGGTGGGTTAGCAAAGTTAGATTTTAAAATACCAAAATTGACAAGAAGAAACTGGCAAATTTATATTAAAAAAAACTGGTAAATGGACTAAAAAAAAAATCTGCCAATCTTACATGAAAAAGAAAGGAAAAGTAAATAAGACATGAAAGAAACAAACACCACAAATTTACCAGAAAACAGTCGAGCCAATAAAACAGTGAAAATCCCGCCGGAGGCTTTGATGAAGCAGCTTGATTGTGCATAATTTGAATATATTATCTAAAATGAACGCGGTGAACATCTATTCATGCTACACAGCTTCAGCATTTGTGGCTGTGCAGCTCAAACTCTTCAGACTTGGTTTGAACGCACGGTGACAGGAAGTGACGCTCTGCATGCAGACGCAGCTAAAGAAAGCAGGAATCTGCTGCTGAGGAAACAAACGTGAGATTTGTTCATTTTATACCAACAGCAGGAGAATTTTACACCGAAAGACTAAAAGTCCAAGAGCTGAACCACAACATGTTTCCATATGATAGAGCAAAGCATGCTGGGATAACTACTGTGAATAATACAGTACTGTCCATAGATCACAAAGTAATGGTGCTGTTTGATGAGCTTCTACTGAAATGCAGAGAAATGTGAACAGTGAGATAATTAGAGTCTTTGTTCACAGGCGAAACGCCAAAGCTGAAATGTATTTATAGGAAACGTTCGCTGTATGAAGGATCAACAGAAGAACTGAATTATACATCACAGCGCTCACGTCTCATCAGCATGTATGTGTTTATATCTCATCTTTATGCACTCGCTGTATATAATAATGGCTCTATTTTACCCTTAATTATATTTCTTAATTACAGCACTGTGAAGAAAAGTTTTCAGGTACTTTTTTAAAGCCATTATACCCTCGAGCGTGGTCTCCACTGTGATTACCGGCACCTCCGTGATGTAGCTAGATGCAAAGCGCAGCCTAATCAGTGATGAATGCCCTCCTGGTAGTTATTGCCGTGCATGAGCACATGCCTCTCCAATCACCTGTGCTCTCATTAAGCAGCCATTGTGGCGAGGCCGGGTTCAGGAGGTGCTGCGATAATTAACAACAGTTCAGGCTGGATTAAAAACTAAAGAGAGAATGGGACCTGATTATTGTGGCCTCCTCCCCATCTTGTAACCTGCAGCACCATTAAGTCTCCGTTCATGTCACCACCTTTGTTCCTCACCTTCAAAAATAACAAGCTAATCTGCGACGTATGTGGCTCTGCATAGTGTGTGCGTGTGTCAGACAGAGACGTGGATATCTGTCTGCTACGGACCTACCAAAACAATGCTGATTTGACTTATACTGTGGGTGGAGCTCCACATCCCATCGCTCAGGGGTGGGGAACTCCAGGCCTTGAGGGTGTCCTGCAGGTTGTAGATCTCACCCTGGGTCAGCACACCTGAATCCAATGATTAGTTCATTACCAGGCCTCTTCAAGACATGTTGAGGAGGTCATTTAGCCATTTAAATCAGCTGTGTTGGATCAAAACCCGCAGAGCACCGGCCCCTGAGGCCTAGAGTTGGACACCCCTGCTTTAGACCCTCCCCCTTTCAGCTGACTTTGTTTTGATTGGCTGCCCCTGGCATTGGGTGGGGCCACTTGTTAGTCAACGTTGATTTTGAAGCCTGTAACTAAGTTGCCAGAAAGCCTAAGCAATCATTTCTAAAACTAACACAATTTTGGCCACTTTGCCCCAAAATAAGGATGATAAGTTTTATTTAAACTCCTAC
>NW_005187506.1:1012511-1025607 GCF_000239375.1 Pundamilia nyererei | reverse complement strand
ACTCAGAGTTTGCACTAAACCGGCTTCCTGAAATAGGGCCCAGGACTTGGTAGGGTAGCTCAAACGAGTACAAAGATATAGACCAAAACAAGTGTCAAAAGCAGAGGACATAAATGAGAAATGTTGGTGCCTTCGCTGACGGCCTGAACAATCCTGAACAATCCAGCACAGGAAGTACTTTTTGGATACCTCTGCCCTAAATCATTGATCAGAAGATGATCTGTCATTAACTGTTTTTTTCATTCAGTGTTGTGACAAATGTGAGCCTTAAAGTCCCTCAGGTGCTGCAGACGAGACGTTAGGTGACAAATTGTCCAAAGAAGTGAAGGGCAGTGACAGATATACACACAGGCTGCTCTGTGCAGTATTTCCATGCTGTGAGTACAGCTGTGTGTGAGTAGTACAGCAGTATATGTTACAGTTCAGCTCTGAAACGGTAGGATTTGTCTTGGAATGATTCCCAACAAACCCAAACACAATGTCTGCATTTCCCTCCTGAAAGTCTCGAGTTTTAATCTGCAGAGCACCTACCAAACCAGCATATACTAACGAGGCAGGGATGAGACGAACACACTGAAGGTTTGTGCAGCTTCTTAAATGCTCAGCACAGTCGCTCCACTGGGACTCAAACCTCTGACCCTGACAGTGTTACTGCCTCGCTCTGCCCACAGAGCCTCTGCAGAGTATCTTAATAAAGGCTCATGTGTCTAAGACAGAGTATTCCCACCCACACGGCAACACCGAGGTGAAAGCAGCCGCTAACCGAGAAGTGTTTTTGAATATAAAGGTCATATTGTTTGTGTCACTGCTGCTGTTCAGTGGCAGCCTCGCGTTCAAGAAGCTAATAATGGCTCCTGCAGAATTATCTGCTGCCTGATTATCAGCAGCGAGCAGGAAGGCCAAATAAAGAGAGTCCGAGTGACTTATCACCGAGTCTGTGGCTGTGTGTAGGTGTGTGCATGTGAGACTAATAGTATGTTAGTGCAGATAGCTGGCAGCAGGAAGGAGCCCTGAGATTACATATCAGTGGAAATGGGCTATACGGTCAATAGGTGACAAATAGCTGTGAACTCCTAAAGAGCATCGGTGCAGCACGTGCATGCATACGTCAACTCAGAGGCTTTTAAACCAGCTGCACCACAAACATGGATCACGACAATACACTGCAACCCCCCCCAAATAAATGATTATGATACGACTCAGCATGAAAGGGCATTGATAGAGTCCATAAATTACTGCTGCAAAGCCTTTACTTCTTCAACACACCCACTCTGGACTCTGTAGTAAGAAGAGACAAGCACACACTCTGATGCAGGCACACAGCAGAAAGGAATAAATAGGCTTCAGTTTGTCTGGGAAATAGTTAAAGCCAATAAGAGTGATAATAAATCTGCAGCAAAATCTCCAACTTCACTCAATAAGAAATAAACAGTCGGGATTACAGCCTGCGGCCTCTGGTGACACAGGCGGGTGTAGCTGCTAGCTGTCTGCCTACAGTCACCTCCATGGCTGCTGTCAGGTTACTGCGCTACCAGAACGTCCAGTTTCGGTGAAATTCTAGGATTTCGATTGGATGCTGACAAGTATCCATGTCTGTGGTCACCTCAAGACAGACGGCGGCTTGAGGTGACTGTTGTTGTGATGTGGCGCTACATAAATAAAATGGATGCTGTTGGATAATCGAGCTGGCATGAAGTAGATGATAACTGACCGAATGTTTCTGATCACTGATCTCACTGGACAGATCTTCGTGCTCAAAGAGAAAAGAAGAAGAAAATGTAAAAGTGTTTCTGACTCTGCTAACATAAAAACAGCAGCAGTGTTCAGTAAGTTGCACCTCTGTCAGAGCAAAAGTTCAGTCTCCCCGTCCTAAAAATAAGCCCTGTACTACTATGACTGCTGGGATGTGCAGGCTGAGACACACACACACACACACACACACACACACACACACACACACGCTCACACACGCTCTGGGAGCTGCTGGGCTGCCTAAATTTAACTGACAGAGGTTATCGAGACGAGCTGTTTATCTTTGTTAGGGCGCTGAGGACTTGATACACCCCAACAAACAACTCTCTGATTCCCACATTTAAAAGTCCAGCTAAAGCTCAGCGGCTAAAAGCTAGCAGTAGGGATTCATTATGGACTTTGGATCGACAGCATATACGGCCTCGGCCAAAACCATTAGGCGTAATAAAGTCGAGGAGAGTTAAAGTGGCTCGAGGCCAACCTGTTATACTGGTAACCATTACAGCACCCTGCACACTCCATTAGGGAGGCCAGAGAGACTGTCTTGAGTAAAGTAAGGCTCTGCGTCTGTTTCTGTGTTTATTTATTGCATCGACTCCATTTTCAGACTTTTTATTATTTTGCTTCTATTTCTGTTTATTATTATTACTCTTCACTCTTCTGTGGGTTTCCACAGTTAGCAACAAATTCATGTAAAGCTAAACAAATCCATCTATAATATCATGATGTCATACTGTAACATGTGCTACCAAAATGTTTCAACTTTTATTTCATTTGTCGACTTTGTATTAAATTTGTGAAATTAATAAAGCAACAAACAGGTAAGTAACAGCCTGATGCTGTCACTGGGTTTGAGCAGTGTTTTGAGTTTGCAGTATTAAGGGCGTGGCCTCTGTGACTGACAGGTGGGTGGCGACACAGGCGGCTGCAGCCACTTTGAATCAGATTATTTTAAGAGGAAAAAGTAATAAGAGCACTGTACGAAGTGGGATGTGACATGTTTACTGTCGTTTGGTGGCAAAATAATAAGAATAATATCTATCTGAAATTGCTCGAGGTCCTTTTTCACATCCACAAAACAACCACTTCCATTGCAGCCCGCTATCTTCTCTGCAAATGAACATTATGTTTAAATATTAAAGACCGAGGCGATGCACCGTATGTGATGTAGTGCTCTAATTGTCTGGAGCAGTCAGCACGGTGCATAGAGGCTGTGAGGAAGAGGAGAGACTGAACAAAAGAGTGAAGAGGAGACAGCGTCAGCGAGAATGTGACTTTGTCCTCGGAGCTCAGAGTGGTTCCACACGGCTGCTCAGAGCAAATAGTTAGGATTATTATCCCGAGTGTGTGTGTGTGTTCATCCTGCAGGACAGAACGTGAACAGAATCATATGTTTACAGGTTCAGGAGTGCATCCACACACACGCTCATATCATACATGTCCTGCTTTTCATATGTGGACCTACCACATGGTATTGTTCCTGTGTGTGTGTGTGTGTGTGTGTGCGTGTGTGTGTGTGCGTGTGTGTGTGTGTGTGTCAGGTGCACATCTCGTTCTTGCAGAGGGGGAATTCTTGCCGTCACCCAGAGCGCTCCGTAGCAGCTGTTCTAAATTAGACCAAATCAGTTCTTCTAATTGATATTCCCAGGATCCCCGGCGCTCCCTAATTGGTGTACCTGCGCCCTGATTGGTTACCTGATTATAACTGATTAGTTGGCTCAGCCGGCCGGAGGACACACAGACAATGTGTACTTTAGCAAACGGGCATCACGGACGCGCCTACGGACAGCGGACAGATGCAGATCCGCGGTGAGCCGTGCCACCGTTTAAATTGCAGATAACAGCCTTCCTGACCCCGCCCATCACCGCACATTTTGTGCTGCGATTAGCATGACCAATGAGAGGCCACGCTGACATTTATACCATTTAGCCTTTCGTAACCTGCATAACTGAGAGTGGGAGATTTGATCGTGTCTCTAGGCTCTGCGTATTTTTTCACTCTTGATAAAAATCTGTTATTAGAGCAGCTGCACCGCCACGAGGAGGTCATGTGACCATTTTGGTTTGTTTTTAGCAGGACTATTCAAAAAGACATGTAGGTGTCTGCATGGAAACTTTTATGTTACAGTCCCATGGGCAAAATCGCTGTGTGTGCAATAAGCTGGCAGCCTTGTTACCTTTGAGATGGGTGCTTTGACCTGGGGGCCAACAGCGACCAATCACAGTCTGCTGTCATCCTCAAAGAGACTTTGGTGCGTCACGTTGAAACAGCGATAAGATGGAGTCGGTCTGCTATCAGTCAGTGAGTGAGTGGGATCAGGTTGGTAATTACATGTAATCTGTTTGTGATAAACTGGTGAAAATAGCCAATCTGACGTCTTCTACATACACAGAAGTTCACAGGAGCTACTTACATTCAGACTCGAGCCAGAAACTCAAATTCAAAAATTGCTCCACAAATTGTGACGCAGTTGCTGCAGGACAGCAATTTACCCTCAAACTGACATAGATGCTAGAGCCTTGCAATCACTGTGATCAGATCTCTTGTGGTTGCCCAGAAGTTGCACATTTAATCTCTGGGCAATCAGATAGTTGTTGCAAATACTGCAAATGTATAAAAGATTCACTTTAATTTCTGGCTAACCACCAACATTTCCCGTTTTACCTTGGTGTGACTGAGTCATTAGAGAGTGGGTCTGATTCACTTTTTTAGTGGATCCAGACATTTGTGGGTCACCGTTGTGAGATTTTGCATCATATCTCCACAAATACATCTCAGACTAAGCAGAGAAAAACTGGGAGACATCGTTTGGATGCTTTCAACAATGCTATTGCTAATGCTCAGAAAGCTATTGTGGAGACCTGCATATGGATCATGTGATACTAATGGATGAACTTTAAGCCACTAATCTGCAAAATCTCACATTTGCTTCTGATCCTCTCACTGCTGCATGCGATGAAGCTGTTAGTACATGAAAGAAACATGAGATGAAGATGAGCGGGCATCCTGGAAATGAGCGCTGCTGTTTGTACAGTCTATAAATGGATCCATTAATGATAACATGCACATGGATGACAGACACAGAGCAGCGGAAATTGAAAAAGGAGAAGATGGTGATTTTTGTCCACTTAAACAGGAAACTGGACAAGTGTCTTTACATCCCTCCTCATCTGCAAAGCACAGCAAGAAAACTGATATAGTTGTTGTCATATACATGTGATGTTTCTGTGTGAGAAGACGCTCAGACTGGACCTGACGAAGATTACCTGTTACACTCGTGAAATAAATAGATTCACTCGGAAAACTCAACAAAAACAAGTTTCCATGTATAAAAATGTTGCACTTCACACTACAACTCAGATCGTAGTTGGTGAATGTTTGTAGACACGTCTTAGAAGCAAACTACTGGTGGCCTGCTAGCAACCAGCAGGACTATCCAAGGAAATCTTCCGTGCAGCATCCTTTGTGACTGATTTCACTCAGCTACCACCAGCGTCCATTTCCCAACTGGTCATGGAATATCCAGTTTTCCCTGGTGGTTGCCTGATGGTCATCGAGCAGCCTTCACACCCACGTGACTCAGGATGACTTCGCTTGACTCTTCTATATCACAGCCAAGGTAACAAGGTTAATGATCACATGACTGCAATACTTGGATACATGCCGTGTTTTACTTCCTTTTGAGTGTTGAAGTTAGTTTGGTCACCGTAATTCACTTCCTGCATTCTTAAGGGCCACCAGGGGGCGACACAGTTCCCACAGGAGTTTTTCTCAGTCACTTGTTCTTGGTAATGTTAAACAGAACATGTGACGATTATCCGATTAGGATATACTGAAACTGCAAGACTGTGACAGAAAACCCCCTCAGATCAAGATGGGACTTCACAAACCAATGGGTGACTTTTTCGGTGACTTCAGGGTAGCCATGTCCACAAAGTAGGCAACCAAAATTACACTATGACGATTTTCTGCACATAACAAAACAAAATAAAGCAAACAGAACAATGTACTCAACAATGAGCAACACCACTAAATATCAAACTAAAAGGATCATTTTTCTACAATTAAATTCTATTCTTTTCAACTTCTTCATATTGGTTCATCATTTTATTCTTATAGCAGATTTTAAATTTAGAAACATTTACACAACACTTAAGATGATCACTGAGAGAACTCCAGTTTCTTATGCCTGTGACTGTTGGACACATTTGCCTTTGTGTGGTTCGAGCTCAAAATAAAACTTCCTTCTGCCGTCCCCATTTTCTGAACACAATACAAATAAACTTTGTAACTTAAGAGGTAGTGTTTTAATTTTCGCCCTAAACATAATAGTTAAAGTCTGTAATTTCACTATGTCTTCTAGTTTTAACAATTTCGATTTTATAAACAAACTATTAGTGTGTTCTCTATATTTAACATTATGCATAATTCGAAGCGCTCTCTTCTGTAATAAATATAATGGTTTCATATTAGTCACGTATGTATTCCCCCATACTTCAACACAATAGCTCAGATAGGGTAGAAACAATGAAAAATATAATATTCTCATTGTCTTGTAATCTAATATATATCTAACATTACCCAGGATATAAATACTTTTAGCCAACTTTTTTTTAACATGTTCAATATGAGGTTTCCATGGTAACTTGTCGTCCACTATTACACCCAGAAAACAGATTTCTGTCACTCTTTCAATGAATACTCCCTCTATAGATAATACTATCTCTTCCTCCTTCACACGGTTTCCGAATATCATAAACTTTGTTTTTTCCAAATTCAGTGATAACTCATTTACATCAAACCATTTTTTCATTTTTTTCATTTCAATAACCATAATTTTAGCCAATTCTTTCAAGTTTTCTCCGGAACAATAAAAATTTGTATCGTCTGCAAACAAAACAAAATTTAACATTTTTGACACATCACAAATGTCATTTATATATAAATTAAAAAGTTTTGGTCCTAAAACAGAACCTTGAGGGACCCCACAGTCTATTTTCATTCTATCAGATGAATTGCCTAAACACTGCACATACTGAAACCTATTATCTAAATAGCTGCTTAACCAGTTCAATACTATTCCTCTCACACCATAAGTTCTTAACTTAGAAATCAAGATGGAGTGTTGCAGAGTGTCAAAAGCTTTTCTTAAATCAATGAATACCCCTAATGCTTTTCTTTTCAAAAATTCTCCCCATTAAAAGCAAACGAACACACAGCGTTGGCGTCAGTTCCTTTCATCGTCATGGTCGCCGCTCAGATTCGACACACGTTGATGCTTTGATGCGTTTCACTTCAGTCGTACCGGGAAGGATGGAAAGGCCTGGCAGGTCATGCCTGCACCCAGACATCTACTAAAGAGAGCAAGGAGGCACGAAGAAGAGAGGAAATGTTTACCGGATGAAGTAAAGAAGGCTGATCCAGACACTTCTTCAGTCCCTGCATGTGCACTCGTGTCTCATCTGCCTGACTCTGCCGTATTATATCATCGGTGGTTTGAAGATTTACAAGGTCTTGATCTCATTTTGATCAAATCCAACATGTTCGCCATCCAATTTCCAAACAAAATTCCTCCTTTGAAGTGTAACTAATTGTGACTCGCAGCACTAATTTAGTGCGAGACAATTTTTTTATCGAGGCACCCTCCGCCCCTTTCCCTCTCCGCCTCCTCTTCCTCTCCTCTCTTTCCCTTCGCTTCCTGTCTGTCATCTTTTCTCCTCCATGTTTTCTCCTCTCACCTGTCTCCCAACACATTTATCCAGATATAACGTTTGTCTTTCCTGCTATGTGGCAATTATTAAGCTTCCTTTGTGGTTGATTCTTTTCTTGGAGCCGTCTCCGTGGATAGCTGCTGAAAGGCAGATGCAAAAAAAGGAGACAGAAAATCGGAGGGAGGCTGTCAGACTGAGACACAAAAGGGGAAAAATAAGATAAAAGTCAAGAGGAGAAAAATATAAAGCACGGGGCTGTCACGGATTTAAAGAGGACAGAAAGAAAAAAGTGGTCTTTATAATGAGCCTGAGAAAATTCCCAGCAGAGTTTACTGCACGACAAGGTATTTACTGAGACTAGTAATGCATTAAATTGTACACAGCGAGACAGACAAAAATGTAATCAAATAGATGTTTTGATATCAAACAATTTTATGCTAATGAAGAGGAATATTTTTTTGTCTTGTAGAAATGATGCAATGAATGGAAACAAAGCTCATGTTAGTTTCTTGTTACACGTCTTACGCGTGCTGCATATTCTTTGTGACAGTGCAATATCCTGGAGAGCTCCCATCTGCATCGCTTTAATCACTATAAGCACATTACATCACTCAGTCGTATTCATTTGGTGCACTTTGGGGTTCATTGCATCCCATTGTCTTTATTACAAACCAGTTTAAATGCTGCTTTTTGCTCATTGCATGGATCAGTAAATATGTATACAGAGTGGATCTGCATCCCTGGCTCCACTGTATCCCCTAAAGGGAATTTTCCTTTAGAGGAAGCTGCAAACCTTCTTTGATGGTCTGTTAGTACGATTAAACTCACAGCAGCCATGAAGTCATTAAAAATGCTCCGAAAGGCTCCAAAAAGGTCTGCAGGTCTAGTTCAGGGTGAAGCCCAGCAGACAGCTAGCAGCTACAGCCGTCTGCATCATGGTGGTTCATCAGACTTCAGAGGCAGATAGAGACTTAATTAATACTCTTATCAAGCTCACTGAGCACCTTTAATCCAATACAACAGCTCTGCCATAAATGTCATTTGTTCCCACCATCCTGTGTGCACCCTACCATCGATAATAAGGACACAGTGCCGGGCTCAGCGAAGAAAAGTCAGCAAAAAACTGAAACTGTTCTGAATAAAAGCAGAATTTGTGTCCTGTTTCTAATAAACTGCACGGTAAGTTTATGGTTTCATTTTTATTTCCTGTTTCTTTTCCCTCTCCAACCATCTGCTAACCGGCCGCACGACCCCAGCAATGCACCGAAACTACTCACGCTGGCGTTTTCTCCCGCTGTTACCTGCATGAATGTTATGTGTGAAATCATAACCAGAATCCGTGCTGACTGCAGCGCCGTTAAACACGGCACGCGTCACGTTTGGAAAAAAGTTAGCAGAGCTGCGACACAGAGCGCAGCGACCGGGCACGGTTCATCCGCGTGATTGGGGTAATCAAATATTTCTGCCACTTTTTGGAGTTTTAAACAATCATCATCAGCGTTCACCAACAACAAAGAAGGAGTGTGAATCACATCATGAAAAGAGCGAAGCTGTGTGGAGGAGGCAGCAGAGGGCTGTGAACCTGAGGAAGACATTTTCAGCTTGTTTGCGGCAAACTGCTTTTCTTACAGCTTATTTGCATTATTAACAGATTATTTCATTACATTTTCAGTTATTATCTTCAAAACTGAGGCTGAAATCTGCCCGCTGTGTTCCTCTGGGAGTACGCAGATTACAGCTTTGGCTGTTTTTCAGAGGTTATGGACACACATTCAAAAATCCCCCATAATTCCAGCTGTCAGAGCAAACGAAACAGCAGAGAAAGGTCACCCAAACGTCTAAAACTAAAAATGCTGAGTGTGTCTGTGCTTCAGCTCATGTTTTCACCGACTGGTTACCTGAGTGGACTTTATTTTTCAGTATTAGCTGCATCATCGGTCGAACTCGTCAATTCTCATTCACTCATGGCAGAGGAGCAGGCAGCCGGCCAATGAGCCTCAGTGCAGGTGTACGTGGTGCAGAGCAGCGCCATTCACGTGGAGGTGTTTGGACGGAGTTAGAAGACTTTGATGGATTGCACCACTGACGACAGTAAGCTGGTTCAAATGATCCCACTTTTTAGATTTAAAACCCCGTTTTTACATTAAAACGTCCCTTTTTAGCAGTTTGTGATGATATTTAACTGGACACACAAACCGTGGCCACAGTGAAGAGCAGCGACCAATGCTTCATCATCATCATCATCATCTGTGGTACGAGCCGTTTATATAGCCAGCTGTGAAAAGTTCACGTGGTCTTAATAAAAGACGTTCACGCAGCAGTTCTGTGCTGAAACATTAAGGATGTGCTGAATCTGTTTTTTTCGGCCATGAAGAAGAAGCGCTGGTCTTTTGGTGAATGGTGCTGACAGTGAGTGCTGGTGAGGATGATCCAGTGTGACAGACAACCGGCTCCCCTGCAGGTCTGATCTCAGTTACAGAGCGCGGTCGAGAGCGTTTGAGTAAACCCTGAACGAACTCTTCATTAAAGTTTTCATTAAATACGCAGAGAGAGGAGCAAAAGTTAGGGCCTCGGTGTCCTTAAATTATTACTGCGGCCATAAAACAATCATGCAGAGAAGCGAGTTATGCTCCCATGAAAAGCCCAGTTTCCTTTAATACGGCAGTATAAGGGCTAAATATGGAGGGAAATCACCTCCAGCATCCTCAGAAAAATAATATGAAACTTATGATAAGAGCAGCGACGGGGAAACTAAAATCTTAGAGATACACCACTCCAAAAACAATTAAAGCCACAGTTTTAAATCAGAGTTTAGCATCAAGTCAGTTAAACTTGTGGGGCATTGATCTGGTCAGTTTAGTGGAGGAGGGGGTTGTTATTGGTGTTATTGAAATTAACCTGTGCATTAGAGGTTGTTTTACAGGTGGAGGTCAGTGTCACTGCTGGTAGCATGAGGACATACCTGGTCCCTGCAGAGGCTGCACAGGTGAGAATGTTTGCTGCGTCTCCCAGTACAGTCTGAAGAGCATGGAGGAGACTCCAGGAGACAGGCAGTTCCTGTAGGAGAGCTGGACGGGGCCGTAAAAGGCCTTAAGCCATCAGCAGGATTGGTATCTGCTCCTCACTGCTCATCACCGTGGAGCTCAACTAATGTTTGTCATAGAATATCATAACTGGCACATTGAGCTTTTCATAGATGGGAGCAAATGTGCCAGACGTGAAAGGGTTTGGAGAATCGTATCCTGCCTGCTGCATCAGTCAGCATAGCTGGTTGGTGGTAAGTTAGTGATGGTCTGTGGAGGCATATCCACAGAGGGATGCACAGACTTTCACAGGTGACAGCCGTTAGGATGGAATCCCTGGATCTGTCAGACCCCACTCTGGTGCAGTGGGTCCTGGGGTCCACGTGGTACAGAACAATGTCCAGACTGACGTGGTGAGAGTATGCAGGCAGTTCCTGGTAGACAGAATTGAAACGATTGACTGGCCCTCATGATGGACTGACCTAAATCCAAAAGAACGGCTGTGGGACATTATGTTCTGGTCCAACTGATGCCGTCAGGATGCACCTCAGATCGTCCAGGAGTTCAGTGATACCCCAGATCTGAGAGGAGATTCCTCGGGACACCATCCATCGTCTCATTAGGAGCACTGTCAGCCATGCATACGAGCACGTGGGGGCCATACAAAGACCAGTCTGAGTTGGTGCAATGAAACTTTGGCAAAATGGACTAATATGCTGCATCGTTTTTCTCATTTGGATTTTTAGGGTACATTTAAATTCAGCTCTCTGCAGGTTGATCTTTTTCATTCATTCATGTGTTTTTTAATATTTTAAGCAGCGTATAAGGCAAGTTTATTTGTATAGCACAATTCAACAACAAGGTGATTCAAAGTGCTTTACAGAGACATTAAAAAACAAAAACAATAAAAAGCAGGATTTAAAATTGATTAAAAAAACAGTAGATAAAATCAAAACAGATAAAATCAAAACAGATAAAATCAGTAGTTAAAATGTAAGTTTTGAAATTTAAGCTTAAAAGTGTGGATTTGGTGCTTTATTCAAATGCAGCTGAGAACAGGTGAGTCTTCAACCTGGATTTAAATAAACTGAGTGTTTCAGCTGATCTGAGGCTTTCTGGGAGTTTGTTCCAGATATAAGGAGCATAAAAGCTGAATGCAGCTTCTCCGTGTCTGGTTCTGACTCTGGGAACTGATAAAAGACCGGATCCAGATGACCTGAGGGATCTGGAAGGTTCATACTGGGTCAGGAGGTCACTGATGTATTTTGGTCCTAAACCATTCAGAGCTTTATAGACCAGCATCAGGACTTTAAAGTCTATCCTCTGACGGACAGGCAGCCAGTGTAAAGACCTCAGAGCTGGACTGATGTGGTCCACTTTTTTGGTCTTAGTGAGGACTCGAGCAGCAGAGTTCTGAATGAGCTGTAGTTGTCTGACTGATTTTTTAGGTAGACCTGTAAAGATGCTGTTACAGTACTAACAGTAGTAAGCGAAATGTGTATCATCTGTGGGCAGGATGAAACTGTCACGGACTTCCAATTTCCAAAAATATTTGCTACGGAGCATTAAGTAAAGCTCGAACAGTGTTGTCGAGACTTTGAGAGTCTCCTCCCACACTGTTAGTGTAGCTCTCGTGTTCCACAGTCTGACCTTCAGGGAACAATCTTTAGGTTTGGTGTGTGGCCCATAGTTTGGGACACTGCTCTCATCATCATCCTCACCATCTGGTGTCAGAGCACCGGCCTCTGGTCTCAGCATCATGCAGTCCGTCTACAGCAACATGAAGAAACAGGAGCTCGTCTTTGATAACGAGCACCTTTCAGCTCCGATGCTGCTGTTTTAAACATTTTCACGTCTTGTTTTCCGTTTTTGTTTTACTCATGGAAACTTTGAGAGCGTCCTCACTTTTGCCTTTGTGCTGGAAAAACAAACTTTTCAGCTGCACTACAGTGTAAAGCATCACCATTATCCGCTGTGCTTTGTGCTGATTTAAAAGAGCTAAAGTAAGGAGCTTTAATTTGTCGATGGATTCGCCTGAGAGAACAAACACTATTGACCTCCGATCGCACATAAAAGCCTTTAAAATCCAGCTGATGGGATTCAGGGCGACTGGGACTTTTCTCTGTTTTTCCTTCTCTTCTGTTTCTTCGCGACTTACTGCAGAGCGATGTCATGCAAAATGTTCTCCAGGTGAAGCAGAAGCCGCCTGATCCCACAGATATGCAGCAGAATCGGATAAGTAAGCGGGCTTTCACCTGGCTGCGTTTCCAAACACCTTTTCATACCTGTTAGCGTGCGTGTGCGCGCTGCGGGGGTTTTGTTTGGCTCTGACATGTAATCCGCTTTACAGCGTGACAAGATACAAGTGCGAGGAAGCCCTGCAACCTGTGGGACTCCACGAGTCTTCAGGTAGCAGCCAGTTCATGAAAACACAGAATTGGATTCGGCCTCTCTTCTTCCGTCACGCTGCCTCGCTTTCATTAAGTCACGCCTGTTTCTGTCCCCTTTGTCTGAGCCTCCATTTGTCTCCCACACCCGCCCAAATGCTCTCCATCCTCCATCCCCATCTGTCCTCCCCAAACCTCTCGTCTCTCATCTGCAAGGTTGTG
>NW_005187506.1:1006401-1011749 GCF_000239375.1 Pundamilia nyererei | reverse complement strand
CCCACGCCGTCGCTGCGAACCCACGCCGTCGCTGCGAGCCCACGCCTTCAGCCGTCGCTGCAAACCCACGCCTTCAGACGTCTCCTTACTGTTAGCTCAGTTTCACTGCAAGCTAAACCCAAAAAGTTCAAAATATGTCAGATAACAGATCAGAGGTCTACATCGGAGAACTTGTGAAAAACCCTTGCCATCGCCTTTGTTCCATCACTCACTTTTAACGTGATCAGCATAGTAACTAAACCTGAAACATGGCTTTGGCTCCACCCTCGCCTGTTAAAATGGTCACTTTGGATCAAATCTACATGGTAAAAGCTAAAGTGGAGTCCCTCACGTTACAACACACTGAATTAAACTGCGAATAGTCCCAAAGCTCTCGAGGCTGTGATCAGGCACATTTATGCATGCTAATTCGGTTAGCTGTGGCTAAAGTACGGAGGGCTGCTCCACATGAGTGAGTCCAACAACGAGCTCAATGGTGTTTCCACTGCTCACCTGCTGATGGTGACATGAAATGACGGGCTTCCATAAAATCTTACCACAGGTTATATTTTATGTCTGAAACATAAAGGAGCACAGAGCGCAGCCCTTTCCTTTCTCTCTTTGTTTGTTCTTTGGCTCTGCAGTACTGTTTCTTCATAAATACTGCATCTATGTACTGTTGTTTTGTGCCTCCAGTTTCTACAATTATCAAATAAAAAAGAATTTCTCTCCGGAGTCTGGCAGAAACAAAAAATCCTGAGAATGACCTCCATCTCTGTCTTTGCCAGCCACATTATTTCAGCCTTTTCTTCCTCTTCCTTTCTTCTTCCTCTGTGCCTTTCAGCTTCTTTCTGTGTCTGTCAGCTCCGGTCTTTATTACCTGTCCTCCCCCCTCGCTGCTACAGTGCCAGGTTGATCCAGTAAAACATCTGTTTCTAAAAAAGCTGGCACCGTAAACGGCCCCCAGTCTCTCGGCCTCTTTACGAGGGCGCTCGGTCTGAACTAACAGTGGCAGAATAGCACTCGGAGGTGTTGTCCTTCCTCCTCCTCCCGCCTCCTCTGACACATACTCCTCATGCTGAAAGGCCAGAGGAACGGGCCTCTGTCCCTCTTTCTGCCTTTGATTTTTCATCCTTCTGTGGCCTGCTGCTCCCTCTGCCGCTCCCATTATTTGTGCCTGTGTTTGTGCTTTTAATTCCCCGTCCTCCTACGGCCTCGCTCCGTCATCCCCCTGCCCTCATGTGCCCTCCTCTCCCCCTTCCTTCCTCTACACTTGTTTATTGTTTTACAGCTGCTGTATTTGGACAAAGTCTGGGCTTTAGCACCTCCAGGACAACAGCTGACCAGCTGTCCTCTTCTACTCAGCATCCTCTCATCTGTTTCTTGTTATCTTTCAATCTTTTTGTGGCATTTTTTCTTATGATTGCTTATGCAGTCCTTCCTTCTTTGTTTCCCACCCCTTTAATGACACCCTCGAGGGACAGATGCCTCCTTTTTGGTGGAGGTCAAGTATCCCCTGCTGATGCTCGTAGTAAAAAATTGATTGAACACAGGCCTTGCAGCGAAAATGCTCAGTGTGCGACTGGAGATTTCCGTGGGTATAAAAGGATTACACGAAGAAAAGAAATGTGTGTTTTGCTTCATACATAATTCCACCACAGACACAGCCTGAAGGAAAGATCTGTTTCAAAATACTTAGAAAGTTGTTGTCAGCCAGTCATTTCAGGGACACACGGTGAGCAAAACCATCAGTGAGTGAAAGTGAAATAATCCTGTTGACAGAGCAGAAATAAGCCGGAGTTTTTACAGGAAACCAGGGCGTGAATTTAAACACAAATGATGCACGGATGTCGAATGCTCAACGTTTAACCTGGAGATGTTTTAGGGATTCTTCTTTTTGACTTTTCACTGTTCGGTTTGGACCAAAATGATGACGCCAGCTGTTTGGTTTTTGTTTCCACACCTGCCCATATTTGGACGTATAAGAGCCTTACACAGAGGCAGAAACCTGCTAATCAGTACTGAGTAACAGCCCAATGGCGTCTTAGAATTTCAGTCAAAAACCCTGTCACCTTAAATCTTCACTCAAAGACGAGTATCTGTGACAGTGTGTATATAGATGTATTATATATGAGTCAAATATTGTTCTTTTTAATATGTTGGCATCACTAAATTTGTCTCAATGCTCACATATATGTGTAAAAAGCAAATGTACGAGCTGTGATAACTGTGTCCGATAGAATGAAGAGTAGACTGATATATGAAATATTCCTTTATTGGGTGAGAAAATCAGACCGTGTCATAACTGCTGTAAGTCACACAGAATAGATATCAGAGTCTTAAACAGGCTGACGTCTGCTAAATGGGTCAAACTGGGCAGAAAGTCTACAAACACATAACATCCTTATAGAATATGATGTAACACTATAGATCAACTTAGCTCAGAATATATAAAGCATATAAACAGTTACAGCAATATGATGCAACAAACACAGCAGCTACTGATCCAAAACATGTTTGTTTCCACTGTTAAGTTTTAGTTCAGTGCTTCAGCATCTGGAGGTCCCCACTTATTTCTTTGTTTATTACTATACTCATCATGTTGAAAGTTCCACACGTCGTGCAGTGAAGGTAAACTAACCTGTGACAAACAGAAATAAAGATGCCAGACTCAGACACAGCAAGGTAACAAGACACGGGTGGCAACAATCAAAGAGAGCTAAACCCAGTAGAGACAAGAAACCATCAAGAGAAAACAGGAAATGAAAACCAAAGCTAAAAATGGGAAAGAGCTGACACAAGAGGAACTTCAACTCTAAATCTCAGATTAAATTATATCAGGAACACAGAATAAATAAAACGGGAAACTCAAGCAAACACACAGTCGGACCCGCGATCATCGCTGCAGGTTTTTCCACTACTTTCCACATTTTTTCTAATCATATCTTCAGTGTTTCGGTCGCTTTGGTATTTCAGCCCCAAAGTTTCTTAAACTTTGCTTTTTTATCTGTGCTACTCAAACTACTGAGGAGAACAATGGCGAGCTCCGATTTAAACCAATTCAGCAAAATCTTTTTGGTCCTGAATGAAATCTCCCAGTTATTCACCACATATCTGCTTTTCATGTAATTTAGTTGAAGACATTTTTCTCTTAGCCAGCCTCTCGCTTTATTCATTTTGCAGGGACAATGGCCTCCAGTGCTGAATTATATTAATCATTTGAGTCATTCTCTAGCTGTTTCCTTAAAGTTATTGTTTCTGTCCCCGTGCAGTGAAATCCTTCCCAGCGGACAGTGCTGTATCTGCCCCTTTCTCTGCAGAGGATTGCAAACCTTATCGACCTTCTCGGGGTTTCCCGATACTGAAAATCTGTGGAAGCAGCAGTTTGGTTTAACCAGCCTGCATGCAGCCCCTCTGCAGCCGGCGACATGAAACGCCTGCACTTATTAAACTAAACGACATGAGGAAAATCGCTGGGAGCAAAAGGAAACACAATGCATTTGTCTCAGTAATCACATTAATGTACTTTTGCCTATTGTTCATTCAGATATTCAGAGTCTGTGTGGGTCGTTTTATTCCTTCTCTTTTTGTCTCTCTGGAGCTCATAAATCAAGATGTAAATTAAAGCATGGGCGCTGGGCGTGCCGTCAGGAAATACCATTGTACTATCTGTCGAGTGCTGCTCCATGAAAATGGGAATGAAAACGAGGAACGTGCAGCTCGTGGTGCATTACGGGCACGGCTGTCTGCTCTGTGAAGATAAAATTATATGCATATTGAAGTGTTACATTTGGATTAAAAGACGTTCTCATATTAAAACTATTGTTTAAAGCATGGATATGTGTAATGGATACATGTATTTTCACTTGTAGGACAAAATGTCATATCGCAAGTGTCCTGGTTTGCACATTTGAATGCATATATATTCTTTTTTATGCAGTTTTCTTTCAGTACAGAGCCCATCTTACAGCAGCAGGTTCAAAAGAGTGGGGATGGGAGGCAGAGCCTTCGGCTTTCAGCTCCTCCTCGGTGGAACCAGCTTCCAGTTTGGATTCAGGAGACAGACACCCACAGGCGCTTGCTCAGAGTGGGTGATTCAGGCTTCATCTTACCATTGTTATGAATTAATGCTCTATAAATAAAATACATTTTTTAAAAGATGTATAACAAATCAAGTTCATTAAATATGCGTCAAAATCAAATTGCAAAATGATTTTGAACCAGACAATGATCCTGGTAGCAAACGTGGGTAAAAATGAGAGCTCACATGCTCCGACACCATGAATGGAGTTTTCTCCGGTGACCTATCAGAGTGGGAGGCACTGATTCGTCTTGGACTGATGTGCGCGTACACACCACACAATCAGTAACTGACATTAAGTTGTTCTTCAAAATTAGAGGAAGAGAGCAGTTAAAATTTGTGATGTCATATTTACTGCCAAAAATCTGTTCTTCTGTCCAGCTGATCTGTTCAGAATTTAAAAGCATCTCAGTAACTTCAAGTTTATGATGGACTCACAATGTAAAGAAACTTGTGTAAAGTAGAGCTTTTTTGTTCCTCCTGACCAAAAGAAGAAGAAGAACCCCCCAGAACGGAGTACAACATGATTAAAGGTTCAGTGGGCAGATGGGTATAGGAAGAAAAGAGAGAGGTGTTGAGGGGGAGGTAAAGAAAGGGGGGTGGGAGAACATAATGACCACTGTTGTTGTTGGTTACACAATTCGAAGGCAGGTCTGCAGCTATTTCCATCTCTGGTGGGCTGACGCAGTATGCAAATGTGTCTTCTTCTTCTTCTTCCCTGCTGAGGCTCAAGAATGCAAATAACACAGGAGCAGCATATGTTCAGATTGCAGTAGCCACGACTAATGAGCCTGAGGAGCTAATCACCACGGCATGAGAGCAGGAAATGGAGTGGCTGTCCGCTAATGCTGAACCTTTGGCCTTTGCCTCTCCAACGGGCATGTGCACAGGTAGATCCCAATAAAGCAGAGAAGGAGCTGCGGACCTTTTGCCCTTATACAACCTATATACGCTTGCTTTTTACAGACCTGTGTCTTAAAAGCTACATCCTGATACAGCAGTATAGCTGCAGCATGTCTTCGCATGCTGAAACAGTCCACATGAGGAGCAAACAGGGTGCTGGAGGAAAATCCAACAAACTTTCATCCAGGACTTCAACTCCCGTATAGGACCATGACTTTCTTTCAACTATAGTTGTGTTTTGACTTTTTCCTGCTGTTTGGATTGTTTTAGGCCCAAAAGGTATCTGATGGTCCAGGACAGAACAATATAGTAGTAGTAGTAGTAGTATTTATTTATTGTCATTGTCAAGAACAATGAAATTGCGTTTGGGGCTTCCATACAACCC
>NW_005187506.1:995606-1004191 GCF_000239375.1 Pundamilia nyererei | reverse complement strand
GCCATAAGAAGATCATTTGTAACCTTCACTAAAGCTGTTTCTGTGCTGTGATGAGCTCTGAAACCTGACTGAAACTCTTCAAATAAACCATTCCTCTGCAGATCAGAACTAAGGATGGTTTCCCCATGTGCAGAGGGAATGTAATGTTTAAGAAGAGATGAATAGGGTGGTGGGTCTAAAAAGCTTTGAATCTTATGTCATAGACCAAGGTCAGGGAAAGACTGATTAAAGGTAATGTTGACTCATTGGTGGAGCTGTAAACATTTAAATATTCAGCATCAAAATCCTTCATTACTATTTTGTCTCATTAAGCTGAAGAAAACTATATAATCCTGTCACTATAAAATGTTATTTTAAAAATAAATTGCTGTTGCAAATAAACTGAATGTCTGTTTCTATTTTGAGGAGATGGGGTTGCCATGTGAGTGTGCCCTTGCTGTTTTCTATTGCTTTCTGATGCCAAGTCATAAATCAGCTGCTCAGGATGATTTATGTAGGTCAACTCCACAGTGTCCATTTCTCATATCTTCAGCAGAAATCAATGTCTTCAAGCTCTGACACTTATTCGAGCGTTGTGGAATGCAGAAACGTCAGGTGGGCAAAATGCTGAAGCACTGTCGAGAAAATGAAGACAAAAGAGAAACAGGAGCTTGCTGGGAAGATGAGAGCGCGTTGAATCAATGAATATTTGAGTGGAAGGAATTATTTTCAGGTTGCCTTTCTCCCCACTTTTCTCCCGTCTCACTGTGTCATCTTCACTCTTTAAATCTTTATTAGACAGACGCAGGGGCAGAAATGTGAAGCAGACACATTCAGTTTTGTTTCCTAGCTGTTTACTTGCATTCCTCGCTAAGAGCACAAAAGCAGTAAAACACCTCCATCTGCTAAAGATAGCCGAGCGGAGAAACACCTTCATCTGCCCTTTGTTCAGGTTCTGCAGACAAGGAGCCGTTTATTTACAAACGCTCATAAATATCTGGATGAACATCTTTCCCTACGTGCCGAGAGTCCGGTGCCCACGACCTCAGAGAACCTGTACACCTCTGCTGTTATCTGTGTGATGCTCTCCCCGACGGGCACCAATTTAGAAAGAGCCGACATCAAAGGATCGAGGGAAGTCACTTCAAACACTCGGCTTCCACTTTGACTGCGAGGCCGAGCTCAGAACAGTGTATTTACACTCAAAATCAAGACCAAGCAGGAGATTAACAAGTGGTTCTAGTGTCATTATTCGTCTTTATTTCTTAGAGTTTAAACTCAGAGAGCCGAGCCGTCGGGTTCTTTTACTGCAGCGGTTTTCCTTTGTATTGTTGAAACAGCACTTAGCACGTCTCGAGAACTGAGTGTCTGGTAAACTTGAAAGAAAGGTGGAGGTGGTGATTATAGTTTGTGAGGCAATCGTGTTTTGGAGATTATTTATCTGAATTTCAGGAGTAGGACCACGCCTCCAAACACGCTCCTTCCGGTTGCCATCCATATATGTTCCCCCAGTTCTGCAACTGCTCATTCTCGTTTACGTGCCCCACCCTCCCTCCTTTTTCTCAATTCTTTAACTTCTTCATTTCTATTTAGTACATGAGGATCTGCCCGGCCCGGGACCCGTCGCCAGTCCCCTTCAAGGCCTTCCCCAAACCGCAGCTCAATTCACGTCCACACCTTTACCTAATAAAACACTGTCGATCCAAAAATGAGGACGTGGGCCCAGCTGCTGAAATTGGTCTTCAAAAATTGTCTATATGTGGCACATAAGTCTGATACGTCCACCTTAAATAAAGGGCTTGCTGTGAGATTTAACAGTGGGATAAGTACCCCCAGTTTTCAAGCCCATTTTTGATATGATGTCATTTCTTATAGTAGATTAAATCTAGTTATCTTCAAATGACCATCTGGCAAATAATTTCGGAGAAATTAAGCAGATTAGAAGGATTTTCGTGCCTCCTGGGCCTCTCACACGAAATCCTGTATTCTTTGTAGATAAAAGAATAAATCACACCCCGTGTGTCTTTAAAGAAAGACTCAGGAAAGTGAGACATATTCTCGCCCGACGTCACCAAATGTTGGGCAGATGCTTCTCTGTCCGGTACAAAACAGCTGGAAGAGCTTTCAGCTTTTTCACACGACGTTAACTCAAGAACTCGCCTCAGGTCGCCGATGTCGGCGCTGACGCCTTCAGCAGAACACTTTTGTCACGCGGACCGTGTGCTTCTTACATGACTGACGTATGACGATGCACAGATTACACTGCGCCGTGGTGAAAAAGTGCATTTCACAGCAGGCGGCCTTACGTTGCCTCCCGTCGTCAGTCTTAAATCTTTCTCTTTCCAAAAGCATTCCCAGCATCCGTCCTCCATCAGCTTCTCCCAGGGTGGATTTTTGTGAGGGTGGAAGTCATCAAGTGCAGTCTGCGGTCTGAGAGCTTTTAAGCTTTGTGTATCACCGCCGCTGCTGTAACTAATTGCAGATAGACTGGCTATTGATTTGTTTCCAGACACGAAGCAGATGTTTGCCTGCAGTTTCAGTGAAAGCAGGCGGCAAGTCTACAAAAAGACAAAGGAGCATAGAGGCTTTTCATTTCTCACAGGAGACACGTCCTATTCTTTCTTGTCTGTTTATGTTGCCGAACAGAAGAAGCAAAAATGTGAGATTCTTGGAAAAGTCAGAGCTCTGCAGAGCAACGTGAGGATGATAGAGCTATTATAAGTCGAGAAAAAAATGACTTTCCTCGAAACTTTGGATTTCTTTGTTGTTGTTATAAGAGATAAAACTTGATGTTCTTCCTCTGGCCTGCAGCTGGTACCGCTCGCTGTGCAGTTAATTCTATTTTACATTTTTGGGTAAAAAACAAACAGAAAAGCCCTTCAGCGACTTTATCGTGTATCTGGATTCATTGTTCTTCAGGACAATGTGAACCTTCACTCGTGCTGGTTTAGACACTTCAGGTGCAAACTTTAGTGCAGTTTTACAACCTAAGCTCATAAACTGAGTGTAAGGTGGCTTAAAATTTAACACCAACACCAACCAAGTCTAAAATAAGAGTCTCAACATGCTCAGTGATGGATGCTCAATCATCCAGGTAAGTAAATCCCAAAAGGTTGATTCTGTTCATCTGGAAGTAGCCGGAAATGTTTTGTCACTGTTGTTCGTTGTTGTGGGTCTTTGTTCAATCATCAGTGGTTGTTAATAATCATGATAATTTGCATATTAATGATCAAGGAACTGACCTCACAGCCCATCGTTCATTCAGTGGTGTTAGTTTCAGTCATTGTGTTTATAAAGTTGGAAACCTGCAGTCAGCTGAGACTGAAGATGTCACCTGGATGAGTCCCACCAGTGTTCCCACCTGGGAATGTAACCCCAATCTGCTGGGTTAAAGTCCAGCGTCTCACATGTGCATCCGCCTTCTGATAAATGCTTTGATTCGAGGCTTTAGAACAAGAGCTCCAAACGCAGATAAAGTCTATAATGTGCAAATATACAGTATATGAACACAAATCAGGTTGGCTGTCGTTGTTCAGGCTCATGTGGACAATCTAAGCTGACTGTAGCTTTTGTTCATGCACTCAGAGGAGCAGGTCTGTAACCAGAAGGATCCTCACAGCGATGCCCACACGAGACCAAAAGCGTCTAAAAATCCAGTTAGTACACGACATATGGCGTGCAATGCAGGGGTCTGAGGAAAATGCTTCTCATCCTAAGAACACATATTAACTGCGCCAGTCGCTCTTAATTCATCTTTTATCCATAATTCTTCTCCTCTTAAAAGAAAAAGTAAATATTCGTCGGAACGAACAGACGGACGGGGCGACGGCAGCTTCTTCTGCAACATGTTTCAGGGACAGGATGTGCCGTTTCAGCCGATTGGTGGCTTCCACTCATTAATTCAGTCTGTGACAGAATAAAACGTTGACTTCCTAACTCGTTCTCTTTCTGTTCTCACCCACACATCATTAACACTTCTGATAGAAGATGTGTATGCGTAAAATGATCGAGTTATTAAAGACAGATTCTAATTTAAAATGCACCATCAGGCTTCAGTCCCAACAAATGTCCTCTAATGTCTGTTATGAAGAATGAAACTAACGTATGTTGTGTGGTCAGCTCTCGTGGGAAATAATCTGTGTCCATACAGTAAAGCTTTATTGATCCCAAAAGTCTGAAGGAACTGCAGATGAGAAGCTTTACCAGAAGACGCTCGATCCACTGTGGCACTCCCACTCTGCCTGTCCCATAGGGGGCACTCTCAAGCTCATCCAGCGTGGATGGGGCTCTGTGGAGCTGTAGAACGAAAATAAAACTCTCATGTTGCAAACATCCATCCATCTATTTCCAACTCTTACTCAGTTCAGGGTCGTTGCTGGAGCCTACACCAGCCGTCACGTTCGTCCGGTTTTTGATGGAAGAGCTCAAGGTCACAGATATAACTCCATTTTTAGATGTTTTGGCCTTGCAGCAAAATATCTTTCTGAGTACTGGGGACATTTCAGCACTACAAGCCGGCTCTTTACCTACATTGGCTTTAGGTTGTTGCTTCAAGAGATCAAGATCTGTTTCTATAAACGGAACATGGAAACGCTTGGACAGAGATCTTCCTACAATTTGATATTAACCCTTTAAGACCTACCATAGAACCAAGTCCACCAGAGCTTATATTATATTTTTACATGTTGTAGAGCCATTTTTGGGAGCATTTCAAGTTGCTATACATCAATACAACCATTACAGCCTAAATTTTTAATAATATGCATGCATTAAGTGCATAGTAATTACATAAATTGCAAAAAAGTACAATAAACTATAAAAAAATAGAAATCCAAATAACAGATATTTGTAGTTAGAGAAATTTAAGAGGCTTATCCCTCAAAACTGAAAATACAAAAAAGTTGCACAAAATAGTTTCCCACCACAGGAAATTAATTTTGAGTGTCTTCATAGTTTTATTTTTGAAATACACCAATTTTTATATACTGCAGGAAAAACGAAAATTAATATTATAGTGCAAATTTGCAAAAAAGCAGCATCTGCATCAAAATAAACTATTTCCAGCAGTGCAATATGAGTCCTCAGCATCCCAGAAACGACACAGAAAGTCATAAAGTCAAACATAACTTTTAAAAACACCAGTATAGGCCCTGAGGCCCTGATGGTAAAAAACTTCATTTCTGCGAAAATGATGTCACTTCCGGTTTCGGGCAGGACATGATGGACACGCGATAGTTCGCGCTGATGGACGTAGGAAGTGTTGCAAACAGCTGATCGGATCAGCAAAGCGTGTTTCTGGGATATTATGTTTTTGTTGCTGCAAGTGCTTTTTATGCAGTTTTTGCAAAGCTGTATGTGGAAGGAAACTGTGACCGAGGACAAGCTGATGGCATCACATGTAAGTACAACTCCTCCGGTTTCATATGCAAAAAAATTATTAGCTCACGTGGTTGCAGAGCTACTGGGATTTAAAAATAGTTACGCAAAACGGAGCATGCCCGCTCTGACCGGCTCTAAAGGGTTAATGTTCTCAGAGAGTCATTGGCCTCTTTGACTGACAGGTGGATGGCGACACAGGCGGCCGTAGCTGCTAGCTGTAGCTTCACCTCAGTGTCGTAGTAGTTCAGGAGTGTTCGAGTCATTTTGCGCGACCTGCTTTTAGAACGATGTCCTTCTCTGTGAAGCTGCTCACGTTCATCAGTGAGGGTTTTGCCATACTCACCTGACACCATCATTCACTGAACACCACGAAGTTCTCGTCAGTCTGCGCTCACGGGTCCGTTCGTTCTCCAATCCCACGGCGCTCTGCAGAGTTTTAACCAACATCTGAGCTGGAATGAGCTCTGCAGTCACGACAGTGATGGAGTTTAAGAGTCAGAGACAGAAGGTATGAAGAGAATTAAAAATGAAACGGCCTACGAGGCAGATCCGAGTGATCGGGGCGCCTTTGGGCCAGAACGTCTGATTAAAGCAACTCAAAGTCAATCAAATGAGCACAAAGACAAGAGAGAGAAAATAAGTAGGGTTTCTGTTTGACTGGAGAGAGGTTAGGGTTCAAATCAAAACTGATTTCATAGGGTCTACAATGGGAACAATGGAGGACAACAACAGAGGAGGGCTGCTCAGCACGAAGGTGCTTTCCATCATTCCACCACCAAACTTTCCATCATTTTTTTTCCATACGTGGATTTTTTAAAGATTAAAAAAAAAAATTAAATTAACTTCTACCTGTCGATACCCGATGCAGAAAATGATCCTCCATCATGTATAAATTCTGAGAAACATCTCTGGTGGAATGAAAAAGCATCTCTGATGCACCACCCTCACAATTTTTAAAATGAAAAAGGATAAATTTAGCTTAAATTGAACAGGAAGAAAATGGAAGAAGTGAAGAGCACCTTAGTCTCTCTGTCAGAAACACGCTGACGTCATTGAACATGTCCAGGTCCAAATGGTCCCCCAAAAGCAGAGACGAAGGGCATCATGTGACAGTAAGACATCACCAAAAATGAACCAAGCAGCCAAGAGAACGTCTGGGATGATCCACCACCAATCACGAGGTTACTCGCTAATACGTCGCTGTGCGGTTTGGATTCCTCGCTGCCCTGTGAGTTTGGTGTCCGTGAGACGTGCTGCACATGGAGACAGCGTCAACACAAATACGATACATCAGAACTTAACAAGCTTGGATGCTTGTCTTCCTCACGCTTGCTCATCATGTGAACAGGTGTGCACCCTTTTGTTACTCCAGCTTCTCTCTCACTCGCCAGCATGTCTCCGTGTCTTCTTCCCACCCTCTCGTCCAGGCTGCTTCAGCTAATCCCTCCTTCCCTTTTCATCCACCCTACACTTATGCTACGAGCTGTTCCTGCCATCGTTCCCCTTGTCCAATCTGGCAGAGCCAAACGGAGCAGCAGCTCACTGCCCACAGCTTCGCCTCCTTTTGGTTCAGATTGATGCCGAGAGCCGCCGGGGTCAGAATCATCGCCCACCGCTCTTCTGTGGCTCTTCTCGAATGGAATGAGGCAGAAGATGATCGTGCATGTTGTGGAAGTTGTTTCCCGTTTCAAGGTTGTGAGTTCAGTTTTCTCGTGGTGATGACAGGAAGAAGAAAAGAAAAGAACAACACGAAAACACGAAGTTTGATCTCCCGATCCCTGTTCTTCCACCTCGTCTCTTGTTTTCTCTCTTTGCTTCTCTTCCCCCTTCCTTTTTTATCTTGGCCCTTTTCAATTTTTTTCTGTTGTTTGGTTTTGAGAAGTAAAAAAACAAAACGCTTTCATTTCATCTTTTTCTTTTCATTTTCATGTTTTCGGTTATTTTTCACACGTCAGTGTAGAAAACCCAGCTCGGCTGATTGATCTGAATCTGGGAAACTTTGTCACCAAGCAGGGCTGATTTTTACTTCAATACGTGGAGTGAAAACACTCCCACCACAGCTACGCATTAGTGATTACCAACCATCTAAAATGATTTCTTGGACAGAAGTGATTTTGAGATCCTCTTCATCCATTTCACCACTTGGACTGCCAGCTTTTTATTTCCGGTCGCTCAACAGTGTGTGAGACAGAGCGAATGTAATTTCACTCGTACCACTCCCACACCCTTCCTGCCATTTTATTCTTGATTACATTTCACTTTCTGCATTTTATACTTCTTTTTTTTTTTACCAATGCAGTTTATTTCCTGTCTACTATCATCTGTTCCAATAGTGAAGATTTTATGAAACCAACGTTTCTAATAATGAGCCCAAAGCTCTGCTCAAAACAGTGTTTTCTACTTGGATCTTTATGATGTCAGTGACAGAGGACAGAAGCTCCACCCGCCTGCTGAAGGAGGAGTTACAGCAGCTTGTTACAGAGAGAAGATGAGCTGAGGATTATTTTTAACTGAGAATCACTGAAAGCTACCCTGGCAATAAAACTGTGGGGCACAGGAATGCGATGCTTACTGGAAACAACCAGTTTATGTCCAAGAAACCCATAACAAGGACTACATGAAGGAGCGTGTTGGCTAATATCAGCACCAAGCAAATGCCTGTGTTGTCCCCAGAAATGCTTCACTGTCTCTCAGGAAGGTCTCACATCTGATTAACCAAAAAACTCACTTTTTTGTAAAATTAATGACAGAAATTACTGAGTGGAAAGAGAGTAGAGGGCAGAGAGGAGCTCGAGTGTCTCGGGTTTTGTTGATGAAGTGCAGCAGGAGACCAAGCGGCTGCTGCAGCATCTGCACTGATGCTGATCTGAGTGTGAAGGGTTAGCAGGCAGCCTATGACCATGGACTATGGGAAGTAATATAATACAGTGATATAATTGGCTGTTCATAAACACCAAAGAAATGAATGATGAAAAGATATTTCTTCTTCAGTTTAAGCTACATACTCACTGTGTCAGACACAGTTACAGAGCTGTTAGAGTCACTAATGACACGTCATGAACATTATTAACAGATATGGAAGACATGTCAGTGACCCCAAAGTGTCACTGCAGTCAGATATTTTACAAAAATACGCACACATAAGGTAGACATGATGTTTATAGATACATGTGTGTGTATACAAGCATGTACACACACACACACACACACACACACACACACATACA
>NW_005187506.1:955414-994504 GCF_000239375.1 Pundamilia nyererei | reverse complement strand
GTAAAGTTCCCTTCATGGCTCCTCAACAGGAGTATGAGCAACGAGCTCTGATGAAAGTGAGAGGAGGTTTGAGCTGAGCAGGAATGCAGAAGAAGGCGCCGAATGCGTTAACTGTGACACGCTGAAACACGTGCAAGCAAGCTGACTGCGACCTGCAAACATGAAATATCTCAGGGCGGCACAAGATTTTACACACTGTTGTCATGTGACGGAAATGCAAACGGAGCCGGTAAACATGGCCGCAGCTGAGTAAAGAGCAGGAAAGAGGCCGCGGGCTGGCAGACTGTGCTGAGAGCGATACAGAGCTTGTTGTAACAGGTTAAACGCAAAGTTTTCTCTGTTGCACGCTGCAAAGCTGGAATATCCCACAGAGCTCATCGGGCACTTTATCAATACCAGGAGGCCCTTTCTTCCCTGTGTGGGTTTTATTACATGTTTGGATGAATAATGTCACACTTTCAGATATGATAACCCGTCTGCCTCTAAGGTACCGCCGCAGCTTTTCCACCAAGCCGCCACACGAGCTGCTGCATATCTACGCAAACATTCCCGGCATACCGATCCCTGTTGACACAACCCACACACGCATGGAGTAGCTACACACACGAACACACACACACTGTATTATCTCAAGCCCCCGGGGCCCATGTACCGGTATGTGCCAGGTGGTTCCTCCCAGCCTGAGCAAATAAAGTTTTTCCCTGCAGGAAAGATGACAGCTCTGCAGAGTGAGAGTGCTGTAGTATTTGCAGGTTGTTTCTTTAAGCAAAGAAAAATAACCGGCAGCGTTAAAGGATTTATTTAAAAAGCATCACTAATGAGTACAATTATTCCTAAAGATTGTTCATAATTTAAACGTTCCTATGTGATTTTACAGTTCTTAATGTTCTTATTATACAGGACGTGATGGTAATCAGCGTGAAGAGCCTCGACCTTATGCTGCAAAGAGCCCCGAGATGACCTGCGCTGTGATTGGCTGCTAAATGAATGGAAATTAAAAATTAATGACTAAAATAAGTGGAGCTTGATTTTGAGTAGCTGTATTTTCTTGACATTAATTACTCATAAAGGCCACAACATGCATCTGAAAGCTCTGAGGGGAGTCGGGTAAATGGATGTCCAAGCGAGAATCTTTCGCCAAAGCGAGGAGAGAAAAGCAACGAGGAGAGCGGCGTGTGTCGGAACAAGCCGTCCAGACTCCAGAGTATGAATCAGAGCTGCCGTCGGCTCAAAAGGAGAAGGTTTGGATCAATAGTAGGTTTTTTGTAATGAAAAATCGGTTTTCAGGCTGCTGATTCAGACTTCTTGTATTTCCTGCATTTCTAAGAATTTTAATCACGGACACGTCAAACATTTTCAGTCCGATTTACAGAGCGCTCCTCACAACAACACTGATCTACAATGGAGGTCATCAAGACCCCAAATCAAGGCCCTTTCAAACGCATGGACCTTCTCTCTGAGAGGAATCTGCCTCTGGGTGATTTCAGGGTTGCTGAGAAATTAAAGGAAAAAACAGCCGAGTGTGTCAGTGAGGCGTTGTGTTACTGCAGTGTCCACAAAAGAAAATAGTGCGGACCAACCGCTGCCAAACTCATTTAAACCGCCTGTTCTTGTCCACGACGTCACCTCAACAGCTACGTCAGAACCGCCTCCTCACCCGTTTACGTCGAAGGCGTCCACGTTTGTGTCCCGACGAGTTTCGGCGTCCCTCTGTTATGACGCAGTGTAACAGCTGTGAAGGAGTCGGGGTCGACCAAACCTTACCGAGTACTATTAGCGCCAAAACGTTAGTGCCTCATCCTAACCGTCTGAGGAGCTTTGGGGTCTGAAGAACGTTGAAAACCTGCCTTTGTGGACGGCTCTGCTGCAGTAGATGTCTTTACCACGATGACCAATGTGGTAACCAATGATAACCAACACTTCAGTCCACGAATAAAACAAGATGAAAATGTTCTGGAGAGATTACATCCAATCAGAGCGAATCACGACGTGTAGAGAGGCGGGACAGGTTCTGAAGTGTGGGAAGGTTAGAGGAGCTGCCTCGGTACAGCTGGCTGTGTTTGTCATGAAGACTCCAACGCTGAGCGAGACGGAGCACACGTCTCACAGCCCTGCGAACCTCACCGGTCGAATACAATCTGATGATATTTAGTCAGCTAAAACTTAAAGGATTTAAAATTATGACTAAAACAAAATGAAGACTGATGATGACACACACAGCGAACTGACAGACTCACAACATCAACACAACATGAGCTGGCAAAGACGACTAAACCTGAGATAAGAGTGGAAATCACATGCACACACATGCACACACATGCGCGCGCGCACACACACACACACACACACACACACACACACACACACACACACACACAGTTTCACTGATAAGGTTGGACAAAGTGCAAAACAGCCCAACTTGTTTTCTCTGTCGGTGTCTCTCACGGTCGCCGGCGCCTCAGCTCTTTGTTTCTTCAAGGTACCCGTTTATGTGTCGTCCTCTATCTCTCTCTGCTCACTTTGTCTCTCGCCCCTTATCAGCTTCCACACCAGCCTCGCTCCCCCTCCCTCCCCCCTTTTGTTGCTTTCTCCGTCTCCCTGTTTATTTTTACATCTCTTCGTTGGTGCAGCTCATCTGTAACCCGACCCGTGCAGCCAGCAGCCGTCTATCTGCCCGTCAGAACCCGCTCAGCCCTGCCCTAATATGTCGCCCGGCTGGCTGCTCCGCTGCTATTATTAGAACTACAGTAACAGTAGCAGCTAACAGCTTACAGCAAGAAGCTCACATACATGCAGCGTATGCAGCGTATGCAGTGAGCAACACAAGGACATGTTTCATGTGTTTCATTTGCAGCTCATAATGAGTTTTAACGCTGCCTCATGGTTCTTTGTTTATGTATTTTTTAATTTTTCCAAATATTAATTTTTAATAAAATATTTTAAAGCTTTTTGTCCACGTGAAACTTTATTTTTTGCATTTGATTCTTTTGGTTCTTTCCTGTGGATCCAGCTGTTTCCTGTCTTTGATCTACTCGTCTCTACTGACATTCATCTATCAACACTGCTGAAAATCCCCTGGCTCGGGGGAGCGGTGAGTTCTTGGACTTTCTTCGGCCCTGTTTACATGCACGTCCTGCACCAGGAGGAACCCAGTGCCCTCTGCACATCCTAATATCTGAGGATTTCACCCGGGTACCTGACAGCAGTCAGGGTACTGTCGGCTAACGCGTGCTCCGTGCGACACTCCAAGGAAACGTCTCCCCAGAGCATCACTGACCAACTGCCAAAGCAGGCGTGATGGATGATGTTGCAGGCAGCATAATGTTTGCTGCAGCGTCCTCAGACTCTGAACCAGCTGTCATGTGTGGAGAACGGGGAGCGGTGGCGGCACTGTCAGCGATGGCGTTCTCTGGAGAATGCCAATCAGGCAGCACAGAGCGGTGCTGTGGGCACAGGTCCCAGGAAACGACGCCGGGTCCTCACGGCATCTGTTTCTGACCGTTTGATCAGAAACATGCACAGGCAGCCTGCTGGAGGTCACTTTGCAGGGCTCTGCTAGTGCTTCTCCTGTTCCTTCTTGCACAAAGAAGCAGATACTGGTTCTGCTTGATCCTCTTCTGTGGCCTGATCTGAGTCTCCTGATGTAATGGTCCTGGGAGGCACACAGACCATGTTGTAACGGCATGCATGGATCTGTGTAGGTACCAGTCGGGATGAAGGCACCTCCTGCTAATCCATGTTAGCCTGTCGCTGCCTCTCCAGTCCGCCTGCTGTCACTTTTATTCTCACCTGTGCAGGTGAAATAGATTCACAGTGTTCTTTTGCTTCTTAAACAGACAGAAATCCCCCAAAGTTTCAGGTACTTTGTGCTGCTGCTAATTTTATGCAGCAGTGTATTTTCACAGCTTTATTATTGTATTGTTGCTTTTCAGGATGAATCATTATTGCAGTGATGTCAAACATGCAGCCTGGAGGCCAGAACGGCTCCACAAAAGGGTCTTGTTCATTCCACCAGATGACTTTGCAAAGCTAAACTACACGTTTTCATTATAACGCAGTGTTTCTTTGCATGGCGACGGCTTCCTGACTGCACACTGAACACGTATGAAAGGTCAGAAGGATTTTTAGTTCTGGAACAGAGGTTTGAATCAATAATGTGTCTAAACTGTGGATTTCATGAATGTGGGGGAAACACGCACTGTTTCGGGGGGGGATGCAGTGTGTCGTTTACTTTTAAGGGCCTGAATGTGGTCCACAGACTGTAAGACCACCCAGGCTGGACACCTGGTGTCACCTTCCTGAGTCCTAACACCTCAGATATCATGCTGATGGAGACGCGCAACCTCTAAAAACACAGAAGCAGATGCAGCAGCAGTGTGAGGCAGACGGGGAGAGGACGCATCTCTGCAGTGGACTTTAATGAGCTCAGCACTCAGACAGCAGTTAATAGTCCTGCTAATCTTTAAGCTGCTGCTCCATCCCTCCGTTCTCTTCTTCTATTGTCTCTTTTCCCTCTCTCCTCCTTCCTGTGTTTTTACACTTATTTCCTCGTCTCCTCCACTCTTCCCGCCTTCCTCCTTTTTCATCTCCTTCCATTCTTGTCCTTTGTCTCCTCTCTGTCTTCTCTCGCCTTTGTTTTTCTCCTCTCCCCTCATCTCCTTATAGACAAGTGCTCCTCAGAGGCCTCTCTGAATCACAGTGTCAGCTCTTCACAGCTCACAGTGTGTGTGTGTGTGTGTGTGTGTGTCTGTGTAAATATGTGTGTGTGTGTGTGCACTTCATATACAGTTCAAACCACTTACTGACCTCATTGAAGGCAATTTGGAGGAAAGAAAATGAGATGGATAGAAAGTGAGTGCACCAGCAGAGGAAGGGAACATAAGAAAAGGAGAGAGGAAGTGCTCAGTTTGAAAGGAACTCTGAGGGGTTAATTGTAATACATGCTAAGAGCTTCATGCATATTAAAAGTCAACATGCAGAGTCATTGTTTGCATTGTTTTCTGTTCAAATGCAAAGTACGGAGCGCTGAATGACTCTGAAGAGAGCGGACAAGTGCTGACCCCTGAAAGCAGATTTCACTTGAGTTAAATGAGTTTAACATCATTTACTCTCCTAAATACGTCCTCGCTGCTGCAGTTTGGAAACAGAGAGTCAAACCTCCTCCTTCAAAGTTGACGTCAGGGTCACGTCAAAAGCATCAACGGTTCAGATTCAAACCAGTCGATTCACATCAAAAACCTGAAGGCCGTCGTCCTCTCAGGAACACCACCCAAAAAACTGCAAACTGACACTTAACAGGAGTACTCTTATGAATATACTGTAACATAAAGCCTTGTTTGATCATGTGACCCGGCGGTGACAGGTGAAACCTCCACCCAACCTGGAAGAAGATCTCAGGATGCGTCGTCGGTGGCTGACGGCAGCCGTCGTACGTCACATGGCCTCCTCTTTCAAACCATCTGTCTTTTTGGTCTAAACACTGGCATCCTCGAAGAGTGACCTTTGACCTTTGGGTGCAGGTGTACAGCTGTCGAGATAGCTCTGTGAGGTGCTGCATGTTGTGCAGTGCGTCGGCTGAGGTAGTGGTCAGAGACTGAGGGTGTCGCTCGATCTTCTTTCTCTGGCTAACACAGGAGAAGATGCACGACGGTGTTGTTTGGTGGTGTCGCTCTGGTTGGATCTCACAGTCTTTGTGATAACTGCGCCTTTCTTTACACGCATGTGTGTCCTTGTTCCTGAGAGGAAACGTCCTGATCGACCCAACTTTGAAGGTTTGTGACGACCGACCCCGCTCATAAACTCGTGCTTTCAACTTGTTCACAGGAAAAATGTAATGCACACCTACTCATAAGAACCACAACAGCAGACGTAAACTGTGCAACCGCAAAACAAGGAACCACAGGCTGATGATCTGCTGTGGTCCTGCCACTAAAGCAGCTGTCCACAGAAGAAGAAGAAAGCAGCGATCTCTAGGACTGAAAAACTAACATGTACTTTCTTCACTCGAGGCTCCAAAAGTGAATCCATCTCCAGAGGAGACGTGTTTGCACACTGATCAGCAAACACACCTGATGTCTGCATTATACCTGAAACACATCTCATCAGAAGTTTGAATACAACAAAAATGATCATGAACGCTTTCCTTCGTATACGTTTGGACATCACGCGGTTCCTTATGATGCTGCACAGTTCAAAACACGTTCATCTTACCAAACAGTTAATATTAATACGAATAAAATGATCAATTGTTACTTTGTTCCCTTCCATATTTATCCAAACTGCAGTGTGGAACATTTGAAGCTTGGTCAGGGCTTCAATCATAGCTTGGTTCTTTATTTGTTCCACTGCTGCATCGATGAATCTTCTTTACAAATGAAGAGAAATAAAATTAATTTACTTCCCTGAGATGAAACTTCTTTAACGACTGCTGTCCTCACAGATGTCAGAACCTGCTGCAGATCACAACATTATAAAATGCCTTAAATATTAGATAACAATTATGTACATTTCACGGGTATGTTCTCGTACTTTATACAAATGTACATGAAGGAAATGTCGTTCTTGATATCCAAACCTGAATGATCTCCCAGCGCTGCCGTGGTCTCAGGCACACGATAAAAAGCCTCCGGCTGCGTTTGTGAGGACTGTGAAGTCCTGACAGAGCGTCAAATGGATTATGAAAGGAATCATTTTGAATTCAACAGACGTAATTATCACTCTGTCTCCTACAAATTAAAAGAAAATTGTTGCTGCCAGAATTAAAGACTCTGGCACGAAATGTTCTCTGACAACTAATTTTCATTTTTCACACTAAGATCCTCTCACAGCAGCTAAAGCAGGAGGAAATATGTTTTTCCAGTATGTTTCTATGTGCATGATCAATGTGCTGCAGAGGCTTCAACTCTTCCCCCATAAAGATAAATATGAACATGGTTTCATCGTCAGTTTTTCCAAAGGTAGCCTCACAGGCAGAGAGCCCCCCACTGACCTGTGAGACAAACCCAGTCACGCTGAGCACTCGGTCCAGAAAAGAGCTTCAGAGCCCCAGTAGGGGTAAAGAGTTCTCCAGGCTTCTGCCAACCTCCAGCTGAGATCCTCAAACCAACTGTCGCACTCTCCTCACATCACGCACACCAGAGCGAGTCTGTTCAACTTTAGCATCACCGAGTCCAGGCTGATCTCTGCAGGTCGTCCAGAATCCACAGTCGTCTTTTAATTCGTGGAAATGTCTCATTTTTGCATCAATGTTGTCATGGAGACGTCGCTTTTACTTTGACTAAATAAAGAATAAAGTAAAGAACTGATATTTACTGTGCAATGCTAAATAAATCAAACATTTTCTGTTAAGGTCAATAATAATATTAATGATAATAATTGTAAGCAGTTTCTGTTTTGCGATCCCTCTCCTCATAATTTTGTTGTTTCCTCGGTATTTTGCCGATATTATAAATTATGTATTTCAGTGGGTTTGTGGCGTTGGAGACGCCTCTGTAGGATTTATGGTCATTTCCCTCAGTGCTTCCTTAATGCTTCCTTTCATGCCAGGCTCTTGTCTCTGGTTTCTTCAGATTCCTGGAGTGTCACGTCTCCTCCTCTCGAAGTCTCACCCTCCTCTGCCTCGTGTCCTGGTGGTAACAGACTCGGTTGCTGAGTCAGGGCAGAGCTGTCCTCCTCCTCTCCGTCTCTCTCTTCCTACGCTCGCTGCTGGATGAAAGCTGCGTCAGAGAGGGAGAACACAGCTCTGACATCTGTTGGAGGCTTTAATCCAAATCACCTTACAACACTGAATCTGCATGCATTTCACCTCAGGTTGGGCTCCTCGCTCTAAGCTCCACGAGGCCGTGTGGACGGGTTTCAGCTCTCCTTCTTCCTCCACAGTGAGAAGCAACCTGAAGACTGGCCTGAGCCTCCTCTCTCCGTCTCATCCCCCTGGACCCAACTCGACATCCAGCTTTAATCTCCCTAGATATCAGCAGCAGTGACTGAAGCCAATATCGGTCTTTACAGCCTTCGGCCCGCAGCGCGACCTCCGCTTTAATAGGTAGTGAGAGTTGACAGCTGGAGGGATTTGCTGCTTGGTGTGAGCGGTTACAGTCTGGGGAGACATCGGTCTCTCCGATGGAGCTAAACTGGGTTTCCATTACAATAAAACATGTTAAAAAGCACTGACGACAAAATAAACGAGGCTAAGGATCATACTGACCCTTACTCATCAAACAGGGAGGGGGGCGCAGGAGGGCCTGCTAAACGACCCTCAACGAGGGCTGTTACTTGTTAAGATCGAGCCAGTGATCAGGCCCGACCTGTGTTTGCTTTTGGCGTGAGCGGATCATTCCAGGATTTATTGCTGTGTTTTGGCATCATTGTGTTGCAGAGTCGTTATTAAGCTCCAGCTGAAGCTCCTCCAGACGCACGCGGACCAGGTTTGATGATTTCGTGCTGCCCGTCTTTCCCGTGCTCTGTTATCCAGGTGTTCTGCTCTTGGCTGATGGGAGTGGCATACACACTGCATGCATACTGTATGCTGCTCCCATCAGCTAAGAAGGTCTTCTGAATTTAAGGTGTTTTGTCTTCAGAGATGCCCACCTGCAAAGTAGTTATTTGAGTTACTGTTGTGGCTCAAAGCAGTCTGTCCGTTCTCCTGTGACATCAACAAGGTGCATCCTCCCGGAAAACTGCTGCTCTCCAGATGTTTTCTCCGTTTCTTTGGAAACTCAGGGACGGTCGTGTGGAAAAATCCCAGCAGGTCAGCTCTTTGTGAAACACTCAGACCGGCTCGTTCGACCGTTCTTTCAATTCTGAGGCTCGTGTGAACTTCAGCGGGTCATGTGCATTCAGGCAACACGTCAGTGCAAGTCTGCCATTGCTGCCCTTTGATGACAGATGAACCAAATGAAGAGTTTGCTAAAGGTGTTTCTTCATGTGAATGAACGATCGGCACAGTCATGTTGCGTCACGTGTTGTTGTTCATTTGAGGTTTAAGTTCAAATATTTTAGAGCCTGCTGAGGACCAGATGATTCTGGTTAGTGTCCTGATGCGTGAACTTCCTGTGTGTCGAAGCTTTTCTTCTTCTGTTTGTCAGGTTTGAACGCGGCATCTAAAGGACGTTTTCCTTCTCTATCCAACAGCTTTTCTTGGAAGAACAAAAACAACAACAGATATTGTGTTCCAAAAATTGGCTGCTGTTAGTATCAAAGATGGTTTCGTGTGAGAGAAAATAACAGGCCATCACAAAACGATTTGGGCAGAGACTGAAGGGCCTCTTTTCTGTCTCCCCCTTCTCCATTTTATCATCGAGTAAAGCTTAATGTCTCGCTGTGCCTTTTTTCCTGGTTAACGCTCTTAATTATCGATGGTGTCTGCCACCGCTCGTTCCCCGCGGTGTATGGAGAGAAGGTGGGTCGTTACATTCAGAGGGTGACAAAGAGCGAGGGATGATGATGCGGAGAGAGGACAGAAGGAATGAATCCAATGAAATAAACATGGACGCAAGAAGGGAGAGAAAACCTGCACACAGGTGGCGAGCGAAGGGGAATGTAATTAATAATCACAGTGGGAAGTGTTTCACAGCAAAGTGCATGTGTTCCTGCCTCACACTGTGTGTGTGTGTGTGTGTGTGCGCGCTCTTCATCTGCATTAGTGAAGACCTATTTGCAGCTGTGCACACAGTTCTTCATATTTGTGCTTATAGAATAATAAACACGTGGCATTCAGCTTCTCTGCAGCTCGCTAACCAGACTCAGGTGCTACTGTGGATGGAGAGGAACTAATTACTTTTAGCTTATTAAAAATATTCCCCACAGGCCTGTAATTTAGTGTCCTAAAAATGGTTTTAGTTAAGTCTACAGTTGATCCTTTTGTCAGATTTGCCTGACAATGTTTAACAAGCAGTAGTGGAGCCGTAATCTTAATCCTCCAGAAATGGAAATAAGGAACTGAAGCTGAATAATGAGCAGCGTGTGCACTCCAACGCTCGGCTTCATGCACCAACATGTCTGCTGTTTGCTTTACCTACCTGACACTTTAACATTTGTCACTACAAACATTTATTTCTATTAACGCTGAGTTTTCACATTTGTCTCTTTTATCATTTCTCTTGATAAAACTGTCCTTAAAATCCATCTTTAAAAGTAGAGCGTCAGTATCGCACTCAGTGGTCACAGCTCTGGGACGGTTGGTGAAAGCAGCTGTTCTTAATCCTCTAGCTGGTGACTGAAATGTTTTACAGGAGACCTTGACAATGAAACAAGTCAGTTTTAGGAATTTATTTCTCACAAAGATGGATTTTGAGTCCAACCCCATCACAGACAGTCTGAACTCTGTGTGAAGTAAATTCTTGTAGAGCCTTGAAGATGAGCAACTCCTGGTTGAAGATCGCCGACATATATATATTTCTTTTTATTATAAACACTCAAGCAGGTCATGCTAACTTCATCTAACTCTGGCCTTCACATTTTCTTAGAAATATGGATTCATGTCTTTTATTTGATGAGACTTTTTTTCTATAAAGTATATTCATAGTTTAGTTACCATCAACTCTTATATATCCTGTTATTAACTTTTACTAAAAGTATATGAAGTAAAAAGGTTAAATTCAGCATTACGGGCTGAAAGTGATGACAGTGTCTGAGTTCACTTCAGTGATTACTTCATCCAAATCATCAGCATGATATATTAGACCCACCAAATCCTACTGTTAATCATTTTTCATTGATCCTAAAGATAATTAATCTCTCTGTAATAACCGGCTCTGTACCACAGGCCTTCAAGCTGGCAGCCACCTCTAGCCCTCCAGTTGTCCCCGCCCACCCCTTTACTTTAGTGTTATGGTCATAATTGCCCGGTCTGTCTTAACAGCTCTTAAATTAGCATAACAAACATTTTTCACCACCAAATTCAGTTCATGGGTCATTCAGGGGGTCAGGGGCTAATAGTGGGGGGTTAGTGGATTCCCATTCATTTCCTATGCTGGTTAAAACACTTTTATATGTTCGAGGTTATAGAAATTTGGTTTGTTAAAATTTTTTGTGTTGATTTAATTTCTTAAATTATCATTGGTTTCTTTTCAAACTGTTATACAGCTTATTTATCAATGCTATTTATTTTCTTGGTTAAGGATTTGATTATTTCTATGGGGGTGAGGGATAGGATAAGTATAAGCCATAAGGCTTCAGCCTATTCCTTTTTCAGTTTCGGTTTGAGTACTTTTATGTAAAATTATAATCTGTTGTTGTTGACTGAAATAAAAATTTCAATTCATTCAAGAGTGCATAGTCATAAGGCCTTGAAGCCATCAGATGTAAAGCACAAGATTTACGAGTGTTTTAAGTTGTAAATCAGTCAGATTTGACCAGAACAAAACAGGAAGGCTAGACTCAGCAGTCTTAGCTAATTATAGGCCAATCTCCAACCTTCCTTTATATCAAACATCCTTGAAAGAGTAGTTGTCAAACAGCTAACAGATCATCTGCAGAGGTTTATTTGAAGAGTTTCAGTCAGGTTTCAGAGCTCAGCACAGCACAGAAACAGCTTTAGTGAAGGTTACAAATGATCTTCTTATGGCCTCTGACAGTGGACTCATCTCTGTGCTTGTCCTGCTAGACCTCAGTGCAGCGTTCGATACTGTCGACCATAATATCCTATTAGAGCGATTAGAACATGCTGTAGGTATTACAGGTACTGTGCTGCAGTGGTTTGTATCATGTCTATCTAATAGACTCCAGTTTGTTGTTGATGGAGAGTCCTCTTCACACACTGAGGTTAATTATGGAGTTCCACAGGGTTCAGTGCTAGGACCAATTCTGTTTACATTACACATGCTTCCCTTAGGCAGCATCATTAGAAGACATAGCATACATTTTCACTGCTATGCAGATGACACCCAGCTCTATCTGTCCCAGCTTACACAGTCCTGTAAAGTCACAGGACTCTCTACAGTCCACCCAATGATCTGTGACCACCTTGGGTCTCTCATGAACCAAACACTCGTCCCTTCAGCTTCAAAATGCTGTCTTTCCCCCTTTAAAAGTGGAGCTTATCACAGCTACAAGGCGAGGTACAGGTCGCCAGCCTGGCATTGGGCTTGTTGAGGAAAATTAAAATTTATGATCGGGCCCACAAAACAATAGATTAAAAATGTCACAAACTGCCATGAGACTGAACACAGTTTTTCATCTGTACTCACGTGTGCACATAAAATGTCTATTTTCTACGAGAAATGCCAGGAAAACGTGAGGTTGGAGGTTGAGGAGAGGAAGAGAGAGGCTTCACTTCACACCAGAGATCCAACATTTTATTCATGTGTTCATTGTTAAAGTACACGATTAAGTAAAAGTCTGGGTTTGAGGGGTGAAATGATGCCCTCCTCCACCGCCCCTCCAACCTCCAAACCACTCTTTTTTTTTTATTTAAAAAATTACATCTTCACGGAAATATCAGTAAATCTGAGAGAGGCCTGAGGGAAAGCCGTGCTCAGGGACACTAAAATAATATTGGTGAGCAAATAGATTCGTTTCGGCTGTGAGGCAGGGACACAGCTCCTCGTATTTGTTTTTAACCATGTTTATTATTTTAGCTCTGGGAAAAAATAACTCATATTCAACACTGGGTATTCATTATTTTTAAAAGGAGTGCAGCAGGTGTTTCTGGCCTGAGAAATATGTGGATTGCAGTAGAGTGCTCGGTGCCGTCTCCCTCCACAGCATGGGAGTCCAAATGGTTTTACTGTGATTGGTCACTTAACAGAACAAAATGTGTTCACATCACGAGCAGCCCTTTCTCAAATTGCTCTGGGCTGCTGTCGCCCTGTGCACCGCCTTTTTCATAGTGGCCACTTCCCATCAACCTCTCCAATGTCTGTCATTTTTAAAAAAAAAGTGCTGGTAATTTAAAAAAGTGGATGATTCTGAACCCACTCCGTCTCTTGCTCTTTTCCCTTCTCCTCTGAGCACCCACACAGATGTTGGAGCACTGGAATGGAGCGTCTGCCACGTGAGTGCATTTATTTATACGTTGCATCACAGCAGCGCTCGGGCCAGTGTGTTTGTGAGTCATTAGAGGGGAATCATGGTGCAGGTGCATGCTTCGAGTGGCTTTTCACATTTCAGTCCACTTTAACCTCATTTCGACCAATCGTGACACAAATCAAAGGCTCCATGATTGCGATGCAACAGCACCATCAGATTAAATTATGGGCTTCACTCACTGCTGCCAAAAGCACCATCAACAACCAGCCAGGGCTGCAAATTCAACAAACCCGCTCCACAGGTTTTATATAGACCTACAGCAAGAGTTGCTCCGCCTCGAATGTCTCACAGGAAAAATGGGAAACAGGTGCAATTCAATTCAATTGTATTTGCAGGGAGACAAATCACAACAGCAGTCAGCTCAGTGCACTTTATATTAGAAGGTAAAGACTCGAGAGTAACACAGAGAAACGCCAACAATCAGACGGCCTCCTAAGTCAGTTTGAACAGGTTATTTAATAACTGCACCACAAAAGGAAAATACCCCATACAATGCAATGACACTTTCTCCATTCGTTCATTTATTTTTCCTCATAGACCCACAAATCAAAGACTCCATGTTTGCTATGCAACAGGTTAAATTATGAGCTTCACTTGTTGCTGCCACGAGCCCAGACCTCCCCTCTCCCCAGCCAGCTGTCCGGGGGAACGCTGAGGACTTCCCAAGCCATCCAGGGGATGTAATCTCTCCAGCGTGTCCTCCCCCAGCACCTGATGGAACATCCACGGATCACCTTCAACCAGCTGCGTTTCTTCAAAGAAAACCAATTTCTGTGACCTCGTTCCCACAATCCAAAGCTCGTGAAGGTGATCACCCTCAACTCATATAGCACCACTTCACAACAAGTTATCTTAAGATGCTTTCTACTGTAAGGTGCAGACCCTGCAGCAATACAAACAAAATCCTAAGAATGGTGACAGTGAGAAGGAAAAACTCCCTTTTAACAGGAAGAAACCTCCAGGAGAGGGTCAGGGAGGGGCGGGGCCATCTGCTCCGACACCCTTCAGAGAAAGCTCATTTCTGCAGCTGGTGTCCTCGATCTTATGCTTTCAGTCAGTGCTCACGGTCATGACCATGAATGAGGGTGGGAACATTAAAAACAGCAGCTTCATCGGCTCTAATCACCACAGCACACCTCCATCCACATCACAGATGGCGACGTGACCCTGAGACGTACCACACCTCGGCCGTGCACGAACATAAAGACACGAATCAAACGATCCAAGTGTTCATTTACAGATGTGTCTTTACAAACTCTAAACTGTTCATTGGATTGAGGGAAGAAACGCTGCTCTGTGCACTTTAAGCACAGATATGTGTGTGTGCTGTGTTTCCATGAGTGTGTGTTTGTGTGTCGGTGGAGGAAGTGCAAGGCTGCAGCTGAAGCGTAATCCCTTCTATCTCTCGAGGCAGACTGTCTGAACGGTGAATATCTCTCTGGGTTCATGCAGTCTATACACACACACACACACACACACACACACACACACACACACACACACACACACACACACACACACACACACACACCTCCTCTCGCTGTCTTACATCTGTACAGCTATGCACACACTTGGCTTCTCTGTGCCTCCCAAACCGGCTGTTTTACAACCGTGTCGTCGCTCTCACACGCATGTCCGGCTGAAATACGGCGGCAGCCCGAGGCGGCAAGAGGTGCAGCACGCCAGTGAGGCTGGTGGAGAGAGCCAGACAGACATTAGTGCAGAGTTAGGACGTCTTTGTTGCCTCCAGACAGGATATTATGGATGAGGTCTCGCAGTGCAGGCAGGTGGAGTGTGGACAGCATTAACATAGAAACCTGGAAACCACCAAGCCGGGCTCAATGCAGCATGAACAGCCATTTTCAAGGCATCAGTTTCTGGATTAAGGCTTAGTTATATAAACTTTCTCAGTGGCAGAGCTGTCCCCGAGCCATGAATAATCTCATTTGTTGAGGTACATCTCAACACGTGAGAGGAATATTGGAAAAGTAACTTTTGGGATGCTTCCTATGTTTGCTGACTTTGTGTTGAACACGTTATTGGTCTGAAGTGAAACAAAACGTCTTTAGGTAACAATTGACCTCATAATTGATCAAATAAATAAGAGTTTGTTTGGAAACAAACAAAAACATTTATTTTGATTAAATAAATGTTTAATATGGAGTTCCTCATGACTCATTTGTAGGTCACTTTTCTTTTTAATTGAATATTATCATTGGAAGTCAGCATACAGCCTTCGTATGGCTGCGGTTCATTCCAGCTTCATCTCTGCAAGACTGTTTAAAACAAACACTGAATGTTGGCTGAAATCAACACCTGACTGTTGACTAGTTTTCATAATGAAGCCACAAACCAACCAGGTCCTGAATAAGCAGGTGAGAGAGAGAGAGACAGAGGGAGAGAGCAAAAACAACAAAACACATGTTGCCTAATACAGGATCAGCTGGTGAGGCACAGGGACACATTTGTCCACAGAGCAACGTGTTGTTCGTTTCAAATAAAAGCCACGTCATCGTTGGGAAATAGCATCTTTTTATGATATTCTTCCACATTAATGCTGAGTTTATGTAGTTTACAAAGTGCTTTGTAAGGCCTTTTGTTATTTTTCTCCCAGTAAATCATGACGTTGAGCTTGAAGTCCTCAGTAGATGTGAACCAGGTTTTAATAGATTGTTGGCAGAATTCATCCTAAACCTTCGAGCTTTTGCGTTTACACGCAAACGTTACTAAAAACACGACGGAGGTAATTAATCACACGGCCAGCAGTCGTTTGGTCCGGATTACCTGAGTGGGAATTCAAGCTTTTGTCACACTGAGATCTTGTTTGGTTATAAAATACATTCAGTTACATTTGAGATTTGATGTAGGTAAAAAAACAACAACCTCTTTGTGTGGTTTAGGAACCAAAATGTCTCAAATGGAGCCGAGCAGAGAAGGCTGAGAGATCACTGCTCTTTAGTTACATTTAGTTTATTTTAAGCCACAAACGGGATAACGGCTGTGTGATCGGTGCCTCTGTCGCCCATTCATGTGGACTTTTCCAAACAGGAGCCGTAAAGACACCAGCAGATTTTGACCATCTGGAACAAGAACAGTGTGATATGTAACTCTCTGAAAGTTTGCTTTAATGTTTATGTGATATATAAATAACCACATTCATGTGAAATTAGATGTTGGGGGGAAACACTGGTGATGATGCTCAGCAGAAGCCATCCCCACATGGCTAAAGTTTATTAAGCGCGTCCCCTGAAGCCTCCTGAGGAAAAGGAAATTACAAAAATAAAACAAATTGCAGCTTCTTGAGCATTCATCTCACACACACACACACACCGCCTCTCCATCGTTTGCCCTCTCAGCTAATCTTCTCCGCTCTAATACGCATGAGGTCATAAAATCTGATTTGCCTCCACTCCTCTACTGAGAGCCACTAATTCCCAATTTTGTTCTTCCTGTCCATGGCGGCGTTCCTTTTCATTAATTGAGATTCGCTTACACACACACACACACACACACACACACTTTTAGTTTTTGCATCATCAAGTGAAGTCGGCCTGTGGTGGCAGGCTGGACGTGCGCTGTCATTATCCAAGAAATGTACGTCGTGAGTCGTGTGGAATGGCAATCAGGGAGGTGACGGGCAGGACGCCGTGCACACCGAGTGGAGGAGAGGTGGAGGAGGTGGGGGTTTATTTCAGACAAAGTGAAGTGGATCATAGTGGCATTAGCATAGAAGAGAAGTGACAACAGAAAAAGAGGAAGAGTGACAGAAGTGGAGAAAGCTCCGTCAGAGATTCCTGCTGATGAAAGTCCAGCTGTGGTTTGTGTAATCGATCCTTAAAGGTCAGCACAGGAGACACAGGACAATCAAAGGAAAACTCATCTTCATGGGGACCAAAGACTTGTGTGTCTTTGGGATTCATATTCCCAATAAGCAGCAGCACATGAAAAGATCCAGCCTGTGAGCTGGATGCTGCTACATGTACTGTACACACGCTACATTTGGTAGAAGGTGCTCAATTATTTCTGTCATTATTCATTTAAATAGTTAAAAATTGTACTTGCTCAGCACCTTTTTAGTCTTATTCCCATTATTGGTGTGATGTCACCACCGGTGACATCATCGTAGGCTTGAAACTATTCTGGTTTCAGGTACTCTGACATCATCAGTCAGGCTGAGGTCACAACATGAAGACCCAGAGTTTGTAAATGTAAGGATTGTCCAAATTCATGGGCTGCATCCTCCTGAGGACCCGTCTACGTGGGCCGGGTCCTCAGAAGGTCGGGCAGGCTGGAAGTGTGAGGCTGTGAAATAGGACGGTCTCGCCTTCAGATTAGCGTCACCGCTGTCTCGGAGGAGTTTAATAAACTCGGCCGTCTGCTCCTTGCTATCTAAAATATAATAGGACACTGGAGTAAAATCTCACACTTCTGTTTAATCAGTTTTCTGTTTGACATTTATTCAGCTGTGTGAAAACCAAGGAGGAACCCACCCGGGGGATTAATAAAGTTCTATTTTATCTAATCTAAGAACTTTAATCTCAGCCAAACCGATTTACTCACGAACAAATAAAACACTGAAAAAGCCCAACAATAACATTTTTAGGTTGGCTAAGTCAGCGGTCCCCAACCCCCGGGCTTCGGACCGGTACCAGTCCATGAGTCGTTTCGTACCGGGCCGCGAGAGTTGAGGCTCAGGTGAGAAATGTCTGGTTTTCAGGGTTTTTATCGGTTTTCAGCGTTATTTTGTTATCGTTTTTATCGTTACCCCTACCGACACCATAAAGGCCGGTCCGTGAAAATATTCTCGGGCATAAACCGGTCCGTGGCGCAAAAAAGGTTGGAGACCACTGGTCTAAGTGACATATATATTACGTTTAACCTGAGTAGCGAAACACCGCGGTGATGTGAAAACGATGTGCCGGGAGTTGTGCCGTTCTTGGCGGCACAAAAGTTTATTTTGTGACGCAGAAAGATTAGTAAGAGTAATTTTAAAACTTAGCAGCGGTCGCCATTGTTGGAAACTGGAGTTTGGCTGGGCCGCGCTATGAATTCTGGGATAGGTTGGGCCACGAAGGACACACTTGTCCCATCCTTCACATGGAAAAGGAGGACGCATTTGTCGGCCGCATTCGGAGGAGTCTACAAATTTGGATGGCCTTTGTCGCATCGCTGTGACGTAATCGGTCTACAAATGCGTCCTCAGGAGGAAGCAGCCCATGAATTTGGACACCCCCGTAGTGTGTTCAAATGAAAGAGGTGGAGCTGGCAGCATCTGGCCAATCAATTTCCTATCAGGCCAAAAGCTACAAATAAGTACCCTGTTTTAGGATATCAGGGCTTAAAGGAAAAACAAATTATAAAGTTGCTTCTAAGATCTAAATGTACTGATGCTCATCAGAGAAGCCTCTGACTGTCTGCACTCTGAAGTCTGAGGGAGCTTTTCTGATCAGCAAAACAAAAGATCTGTTTTCTAGAGATCTGATTGGTCAGTAGGTGGTGATTTTCCAAACTCAAACATGGAGCCCTCGGCAACACTGAAAACACGGCATTAAACCCAAAGTTACCCTGATAACGTTCAAGGGCTAGTTTATTGTGCAACTCGCTGACGCCTCTTTGTTGACGCAGTAGAGAAACTGGGGTTAATCATGGTTCATCTTCAATGAAAACTACAATCTGAGCTACTGACCCCAGCAGTCAGAGGTCAGTGGTTCTGTTCAGTTTCTTTTTTCATGTAGAAGATCAAATCTACAACTCTAGCATGCAGCACTTGCGTAGCCAACAGTGCTGCCCTTTAGAAAATCACTTTGATGATGTGATCTCAGTAATTTGTTCCACTTTCAGACAGTTTGAGCTGCTGGAATAAATACACAAGTCTCTCCAACATAAATGCATGAAGCAAAGCTGCGTTCATAAGTGCTGTTTGCAGGAGTTTACAGTCTAAATGTTGCAGAGGAGGCGCTCACTTTTCCTGTCTGTGAAAAAGCATTTCAGACCAGACTCGTTTATCTGAACACGAGACGGCCGGATCAAAAACCTGGTGTTTTTAAAACTTAAAGACTTTCTCTGTTTTCTCCTCTCATTCTGTTTCCATCAGTGTCTCTGTCCCTCAGTATTAATAAGTCAGCACATGAACCTGTTTGTGTCTCTGCTTCAGTTAGAACGTGAGAACATAATTACAACATTGGGTCGACACTTTGATCTGCTGATGAAGATGCTCAGTCCCTCTGGAAATCCATAATGATGCTTTATTTATACACAATGCTAATATCTGGCTGCTTCCCTGCACTTTCTACAGGTGTGTCATTTTTCTGGTTGTATAATTGCAAGTTGTAGCATAATCCCAACTGTTTTCATGGAGTAATTGTAAGTTGTTGAGCTGCTGCTTATTGCTTTATGAGGTACTGAAGGTGCTCATCATTTAGTTACAGTATCAACAGCAGTGGACTTATTACAGGCTGATGATTATAGTGAGTGCCTTTGTGTACAACTGAGGGAATCTGTGTTTCTCCCTTTGTGTTTGGAAATGATGCTAACGTCAGGTTTTTCTCCCTCGAAAGAATTTAGAAACTTTACAAAGAACCAGCTGTGATAAACAACGCCGAGTCCAAAGCATCTAACAAGAAAAGGAGATAAACATTACGAGGATATTAAAAAAGAGAAACAAAAGTAGAAGCATGTTTATTTTGGATTATTACAGCGGAGGAGTTCAAGTATTTCTGGATCTGTCTAATGAAAGTGCTCATGAAAGTCTTTAACTTACAATGCAACGTACCCTGTGGAGACTGTTACTGAGATTTGGCGCTACATAAATAAAGTGATTTGAATTGAAGCTGCACGGTGCAGGGGACCGACAGAAGGATGGGTCCGCAGAGATCAGGACCAGTCTGTTGTGGTGAAGAGAGTTTCTGAGCAGAGCTGCTGCTTCACATCAAAAGGAGCTGGTTGAGGTGGTTCAACATCTGACCGGGATGCCTGCCAGGTGAGCTGTTTCTGGCGTGTCCAACTTGGAAAAGGCCCGGATAGGCAGAGCCAGGATACACTGGAGAGATTGTGTATCACCTAAAAGAGCTGGAGGCTGTGGTTAGGGAGAAAGAGGTCTGCTGGGCCGATGATCCAGAAGATGGATGGATGGCAACATGCTCTCACCTCAGACTGTCAAAGAGATGCTCAACATGTGAATGTCTGCATTATGCACAAGTTTCCAAGAGTACAGCTTGCCTTGTTCTGCTTCCTGGGAGTGAGAACAGGTTATAAACAGGAGATCACCGTTCCATCTATGATGCAGAATGTAAATGCTGTACATTATGCAGCCAGCATTACCCGTCATGTAATGTGCATTGAGGTGTAGGAGCCTATAGAAGCTCAGCTCGATGCTAAATGATGTTCTGGTGCTTAGGCTGTGCTCTCCAACATCAGACCACTAATCCTGCAGCCTTTAAACTCTCCGTCACATCGGTGACATGTGGTGAATTTCCTACATGCTGCACTCTTTCATAACAAAAAAAAATCACAGCTGAATTTAAGGCTTGAGTACTGTATGATATGCTCAACTGTCAATATCTACAGCTGGATTGAACATAATAATGTTTTAATATTATAATTTTAACAAAGCAATGATGGGTCATTAGCAAAACAGCAGGTTAAACTAAGTACGCTAGGTTAAAATGCTAATCTGAAAATGCTGCTTGAGTCTGCCTCTTTAAAAGCTTGCTTGCTGTATTAAACTGTCATCCCCTCTCCATTATCAGCTTTCCTTTCTAACATTAGCAAAGACATGCTAAAGGATGTTAGCTAGGAAAACACATGTTGACCGAGGTGATCATTAAGAGAAAACTTATGCTTAGGCTACGATGACCTTGATTCAGGTCCCACAGATCACATGTTCTTGAGCTTGGTTAAGCCTGTTTGCTTCCTAAAGCTAGTTCTGTTTCCAGACAACGTGCAGTCTGTAGCTGATCTCAGAACAGACTGGTTAGCAGAGTTACTTGTTCAGCATGCTAACCTCCCATCAGCCTCACGTCAAAGACCAGCGGTGTATCACAATGTCCAAACAACCAGAAAAACTTGCTGGGCTCTCTGCTTTGCTATTGTTAAAAGCACACAGACACAAATTTAGAATCATGCAGAGTTAATCCCACTTCCAGAGACAAGAGAAGGATGCAAATGTGCATGATGATAGAAGAGAGCTCACTCTTGGTACCTTTTAACTGATGTCTTTCTTTAGAATTTGCTGTGCAAAATCATTTTCTTAGCGATTAATAAAGTATTCTGATTCTGAAGCAATGCCTGCCTTGCTTGCCCTCACAGAACACAATATGTTCTTTGTGTGTCTGAAGTTAATGACTGTGGAGCAATTTATCAGCTTTATTCTTGGCTGGCACAACCCCTGACTCAATATCATTCCCTTCTTATTTTACTTCATAACATGCACGTGGGTGTACGCCTTCCACCACTTATACGGACTTAATTAAGACATAATTTTATTTTACACAAACAAACATCTTCCATGCTTTCATCTGTAGGCAGCTCCTAATATTTTGTACTGTACATATATGATGATGCACCCCAACTAAAAGACTTAAATATTACCTTATAGCATGCTCTCCACGAGACTCGATATGCAAACGGACCTGGAGCTGTGTTGACTGTAGTGGTGTCTCAGCAACATAAGAAATGAATGCAGCTTTATAACAGGACAAGGAGCCACAGAAAGACACAGCGCTGCACTTTAAAGGGTTCCAGGCCAAAACGAGCTGTGTTACAAGGGCTGTCACACAGTCCTTAACACAACAAAATTAAAGCTGATTATTTCACACAGCACCAACCTGAAAAGGGAGTTCTTCATTTCTATAACTTCCACTTCCTGCTTGCTGAGCTCACTCCACATTAGCTTAGTGTGGACAGCTTTAGAGAAAACTGGGGTTTAAAATGGAGGACTTTCTTCATCATAGCACAGCAGCAAAGGCTCCACATCTTACTGTAATTGTTTACGAGGATCTCCTCACAATGCTTTTTCCAGACATGAAAGTGTGACAGATATGAAGCCGTTACACATGATAAAAACCTAAAAATGGTCATGGTGAAAGACACTATGCCAAACCTTGACTCGGGGCTGAACCCCAACTAACCCCAAACAGTTTCATTGCCTAAACCTAACCAGTGTTACGTTTCTAAATGTATCTGAGGAGGTTTTGGTTAAAGTCCATGTGAGACTTGAACTGTGGTTTCTGTGTGAGCAACACGATGAGTCGCGCAGCCTTCACGTGAACCTTTTCACCCTTTAGACCTGGAAAAATAGACATGAGCGAAGACACGAGCTGACGTAAGACTGCTGTCCGAGTTTGACAGGCACTCGTGTAACTTCTGTTGACCCGGTTTGGAAGCATCGGTCCTCAATGAGGCAGCAGCTACGTGCTGTCAGGTGAATCAGGTGAAGGAGGCGACTGATAACAACTGATAGCACGAGCTTCACTCTGAGTTTACCGCTCGAGTCCAGCTTTGACGTCTCACCTTTAACTGCTCCGACTCAGCTTTAGGTGAGCCAGTACTTTCTTCAAATGGTAATAAGAGTGCATCACTGAAGGATTCTATCCTATAGCCAGTTAAATAAACGATTTTGCACTTGCTGTTGGGCCGGTTCTCTGCTCAACTTATTTTGTCCTGCAGAATTGGCAGATTGGGGAGAATTAAGAGCGGGGGGGAACCTGATAGTCAGCACTGTGGTGGCCAATTGGCTGAACAGACAAAGAAAAGCTGCCACTTAGAAAAGTGCGGAAGCATAGCAGCAATGAGCACTTACAAAGATGTACCAAATAAATTGAAAAGTGGCATCCCACAGATCGCCACTTTTGCTTCCTCGAGCTGTTTATTTTCAGTGCTTCTCTCCCTCCTCATTAAAACTGCTTGCACTCTAAATCGAAGTTACTCCACGGTGCTACCGCTCCTGCTGCCAGTGGTACGTTTTACACTTCCAGACTAGAAGAACTAGGCCAGGCAGCTCCTTAATTACTTCATTAATTTTAATCTGATCCAATTAATTACATTTTTTCAGGCTCTCCCTGCTCTTCGTTCTAGTAGGTTGGAAGTTCCCCTGGATGGCGAGTGCCACTGCGGGAGACCTTGTGTGTCCTCTGGTGTGTTGAAACAAGGTGGGAAAAAATCAGAGCCACCCCTCCCCTCCTAAATCAATTATTTCTCTCCCCTGACCAAACAAAGACCCCCTTTCCCTTGTTATTCTGTAATTATTCAGCCTGGTGCTCTGTCCAATTTCGTGCCTTGACAGCACTTAAGTAGCTCCAATTGCTGCTTGCGAGTTTAACCCCTTTCGACCTCGGGCAGCCACGAGCAGCAGCCGGGCGAGTCGGCGCTGCCTCGCGGCCCTACCTTTTGTCAGAACACACCGGGGGGGGGGGGTGTGCTTTGTGGGCAAAATGTTTCAGGACAATCAACAGAAGATGACTCAAAAAGTGTTGCTCAAAGGCATGCTGCACCGGCGCACTGCTAAACTGCTGAGTTACTGGCTGTCATTTTCCTAATCAGCGTTACATTTCTTGGTTTTACAGGTTAATTATGGACCTTGACAGTTATTTTTGCATTCAGGAGCAAAACCTTTGGGTGGACGTTTTGAGCATACTGATAGTGGGATGATGTGCGTTGGGTTATTAGTGCGTGTTCAGTGAGTTTGTGTGTCATGGGGGAGGGGTGAGTTTCCCAAGTTGAAACAAGCATCCGCCTCTGGGGACAAAACTGCAGTTCCTCTAACATCCAGCAGAGGCTCCAGTCAGTCGCCATAGTCACATTATAGAGGTTTATTGGTGTGAGTTAATTAGCAGGTTTCAGTGTGGGTGTGATGCTCCATACAGTCTGTGGATGCAACTTGATAACCACAGTCAAATATCATGCTTTGCATTTCAGGCAGCACGGTGGCACGGTGGTTAGCACTGTTGCCGCACAGCAAGAAGGTCCTGAGTTCAATTCCACCATCAGGTCTTTCTGTGTGGAGTTTGCATGTTCTCCCCGTGTTTGCGTGGGTTCTCTCCGGGTACTCTGGCTTCCTCCCACCGTCCAGAGACATGCAGCTTGTCGGGATAGGTTAATTGGATAATCCAAATTGCCACTAGGAGTGAATGTGAGTGTGAATTGTTGTCTGTCCCTGTGTGTTGGCCCTGCGACAGACTGGCGACCTGTCCAGGGTGTATCCCGCCTCTTGCCCTATGACAGCTGGGATAGGCCCCCGCGACCCTGAAAAGGATAAGCGGAAGCGAATGGATGGATGGATTTCAGGCTGTAAACTTGCTTATTTCTGCTGGAAAGTTGGACTGACTCACTGCTGGCACCTCTGCCGGACGTTAGAGGAACTGCAGCTTCTGGCTTCATTTCTCATCCTTAGATGAGAAGGAAGCCATCTAACATTTTACATGATCTATCTCTACAGATTATTGGGGGAATTGGGGGATTCCCATGATGCACTGGGTGTTTCTTCTTCACTCACTATGTGTTAATAGACCTCTCTGCACTGATTCATACTTGTTATTAATCTCTGGTCGTGTCCAAATTCATGGGCCTCATCCTCCTGAGGACACGGTGTTCGCGGTCTATGTGGGCCGGGTCCTCAGAAGGTCAGGTAGGCCGGAAGTAAACGGCAGTGAAATTGGACGGTCTCGCCTTCAGATCTGCGTCACCGCTGTCTCGGTGGAGTTTAATAAATGCAGCCACCTGCTCCTTGCTATCTAAAATATAACAGGACACTGGAGTAAACTCTCGACTGCCTCACACTTCTGTTTAATCAGTTTTCTGTTTGACGTTTATTCAGCTGTGTGAAAACCACCCGGGGGATTAATAAAGTTTTATTTTATCTAATCTAAGAACTTTAATCTCAGCCAAACCGATTTACTCATGAACAAATAAAACACTGAAAAAAAGCCCAACAATAATATATTTAGGTTGTCTAAGTGACTTATATATTACGTTTAACCTGAGCAGCGAAACACCGCGGTGATGTGAAAACGATGTGCCGGGAGTTGTGCCGTTCTCGGTGGCACAAAAGTTTATTTTGTGACCCAGAAAGATTAGTAAGAGTAATTTTAAAACTTAGCAGCGGTCGCCATTGTTGGACACTGGAGTTTGGCTGGGCCGCACTATGAATTCTGGGATAGGTTGGGCCACGAAGGACACACCCGTCCCATCCTTCACATGGAAAAGGAGGACGCATTTGTCGGCCGCATTCGGAGGAGTCTACAAATTTGGACAGCCTTTGTCGCGTCGCTGTGACGTAATCGGTCTACAAATGCGTCCTCAGTAGGATGCAGCCCATGAATTTGGACACGACCACTGTCTCTCTTCCACAGCATCTCTTTATCCTATCTTCCTTCTCTCACCCCAACCAATCACAGCAGATGGCCCCGCCCCTCCCTGAGCCTGGTTCTGCTGGAGGTTTCTTCCTGTTAAAAGGGGGTTTTTCCTTCCCACTGTCGCCAAAGTGCTGCTCATAGGGGGTCATATGATTGTTGGGTTTTTCTCTGTATGTATTATTGTAGGGTCGACCTTATAATATAAAGCACCTTGAGATGACTGTTGTTGTGATTTGGTGCTGTATAAATACAATTGAATATTTTAAAAACATCACACAGTGTGAAGGAGCGTTTAGAGACGGACATCACAAATGAATGTGTAAGAAATCAGCTCCTCAGCTCCTCACCTGTTTTGGTTCTGAGGAGTAAAATAGTACACTTTAAATTTTTAACTTCATATTGGCAGGACTTCAAAACATAACATAATTCTGCTTTCTTCTTGCAAACGCCATCATCAGTCACTGCACTCGTTTAATGCTGCACTTATCTTCTTACACAGATTTACACTGAAGCCTATAGTGCAGAATAGGCTGTTGTTATTTCCCAGGTGTCTCCACAGGGATGTGCTTGTCATTCTGTTCAGCTTATCAGAATATGAAAGTGTCAGGATGTGATGGGAAACCTTTATGCTTTCAGTTCGCTGACATTCACCCAGAATTCCTCGGCTGTCTAAATGGTAAACAAACAGATGAAGACGTACTGCTGGTCGCGCGGTGTTTGAAGAGACGTGAACGATTGCTGCTAAACTTCCCTGAAACGTGTTTTTTCAAACACATGTTAAAGAGGAGTCTTTACTTCACGCTGCGTTTCTGAGAACACAAAGTCTTGTGAACAAATGACAAATGAAGAAAACTCACAAACCAGCGCGCACGAAGCCTCCTGATCGCTCAGTAATTGGAATCCATGTACCAATCACGTAACTGCCTGCTGCTTCAGTGGAGCTACAAACTCTCCACCTCCGCCTCCATCAGCAGCCTCATCCGTCAGCGGTTACTCTGGTATCCTTCGGTGCACTCTCGGTAAATGCTTTATTGGTCTGATCGTGCTGATACAAATGTATTTGCTGTAAAAGGAGCCGAGGAAAAAAGAGATCATCACATAAAGACTATAAACAGGCTCAGGGACAGACTGAGATATCTCCCACACCCACTCGTCGGAGCCGTGTCTGTGCAGCAGAGACTCAAGCCAATGCCAGGTCAGTCTGGCCAATCAGCAGTCCTCTTACTTCTGCTGCTTAACCACAAAGTTACACAACAGTAAAGCTCTTCCGGCTCCTCCCACCAGAGCATGCTTACCTCCATCTTTACTATGATGTCTGTCACCACGCAGCTTCAGCGCTCCAAGGGTTCCAGCTTCCCATTGGCTCTTTGGTTCCATGTGTTTTTACTGTAAATGCATTTTGTGGATCATTAAAAGCAAAACAGTCATCGCCTCTGAATGTTCCTCCTTCAGATGAAGAAAACCACTGGGATGAATTTATGAATTTAGGTCAGTTTGAACCAGAAATCTGACAAAAAAAACAGAATCAGAGGTCAGATCTGAAATCCATCTCGGCACGCCCGAAAAGATGAAGCTGTTATGGTCTGACTGTCCTCCCCGAACGATCTGCCTGCTGTATGTGTGTTTCTATCCCTTTTCCTCCCCGCTCTTCTGTTTACGGATGCTCGCGCTTCTGGCTCTAATCTTCCTCCATCTTGGGTAAAGGTATTTAACGGTGTGGTCGGGTGACAGTCAGCGCTGGATTATTACTCTAAGCCGGTAGTATCTGTGAGCTCTGTGTTGTAAGGTTGTCGGCTTGGAAGCTCATCAGTCGCGTGTTGTTTCGCCTTCATTAGGAGTGTGGGACAGAGTGGGCAGTTTGGGAGAACCAACACAGTCACGGACAGAGTCGCACCAGGATTTGGGGAAAAGCACTATTTGGACTTATTTTGTGGATTATTGGGCACTGTAAATAAACACACAGTTCTGCATTCTGAGTCCTCTTTTCCAGCGAACCGTGATAGAAGTGAAGAAAAACAACCGCTAAATCTAATTTTTCTAAAACCTAAATTTTATCCAGAATTTTTTGATCACACCTGGCTGATGAAGAAAACTCCCCGAGGTGGTGTGTGAGGAACTGCCACCAGGGAAGTCCACGTGGGCACAAACCAGACGTCTCCTCACAGATGTACCACGGCTCCAAGCAGGTCTCACTGCAAAAAAGCAACCATGAAAAGATCAAACACATGAACTCTGAGGGAGTTTCTTTCCTCACCCCCGGGGTCAGGGGTGGGGGCACATCAAAAATACCCACACAAACCTAACCGATGGGATCATATTCCCGACAACAGCAGCAGCTTCTTATTGATCAGACCTGAAGGTGATACATTCGTCTTGAAAAGCGAGGAACGTTTCAGAGAGACACCGAGAAATGAAAAGCTCATTACTCAGTGAGAAATGTAGCCGAGCTTCAGTGTCGCTGCGTGGAAAGCTCACCGTGGGAGGTGTGCTGGCGTGACGAGAGAGAGGAGCTGAGCTGAAGTCAGAGAACCTGATGCTGCATTCACGCAATACGACAACCAACAGGTGTTGAAAACAAGACGTGAAAGCAGCACGAGGAATTAAAACAACCTAACAGTCAGGAAGCACAGACAGCAGCCGAGCTACGGTTACATTTTAAATATCTCAGGGTCGCTGTCGCCCACCTGTAACTGGGCAAAAAGTCAAAAATGAATTTCCTGCTTTGCCACGAATCAAACGTCAAACCCAAAGCTTTAGAAGAGTTCCTCCCCTGAAGATGTTTAAACTCAGTCTTCTTAAAGAGTACATCCATCACAGACTGTATATTGAAGATGGACATAGCCAGTGTGACATCACTCGTTAAAGCTGGCACTTTGGCTGCCAACACTTCAGGAAACAAGTTATCAGTGAATTAAAAGGCTGATTTCGGTTATTTAAACACTCCACCGCTCCCTCCTACTCTAAACTTTTGCTTCTTCCAGGCGAGCGCAGGTCCTAATGAGCCCCTCAACCCTCCATGATGTGCTGCCTGAATTTACAGCTAAAACCGAGACTTGCACCAAGCACATTTAAAATAATACAAAAGCCCGGAGGCTTTGCAGATCTATTCTACAAAACTAGCTAAACAGATGCCACGAAGCAGAGCTCAGGTGTCAGCTGCAGTTGCTTTCCCCATTACCCATTAGCATCCCCATTTGCAGACACTACACCAGCTCGACATGCACTTACAGAGCTGACAAGTAGCACATTTTTAATAACCGCCCAGGAAAGCTGTCGTAGCCGGCAGAGACTTGTGCATATACACACCGTTTCCCTCGTTTAACAACTACAGTGTGCATCTTAAACACTTTCCCAGCCCTGATTTCCCGGCCCCGTTAGGGGTTTATACTGGCAGCCATGCAGTAACAAACCCAGCTTTCTCCCAATTAACCCCAAATGCACAATGATGTGCACGGCGAACAGCAGCCACAGACACCTGCTTCACTTTTTATGCTGGATCCCTGACGGCGGGAGCACGAAGCAGTAAAACAAAGTTCAGATGAAGGAGACTCCCCTGAGCTCCCGCCCTTCCTGCATTTCTGTCACGTTCCATTTCCTGTTTTATTCAATCATTGTGTCAGCCCACCAGTCAATAAGCTCCATAATAAAAACTTCAGACTCCAGGTGGGTGTGGGACTCCTGCATTCCTTCACAAGCCATGCCTGTGACATTTTTAATGATATTCATGCAGTTATTGGGGGAAACTATTAAATAAGCGCAGACGAGCGAGTGCGTGGGAGAAGGATTATGCATTTCAAATTGTCCTCGGTGCAACGAAATAAGTGTATCCGACACCTTGAGGAGGAAACTGATTGCTTCTGTTCATGTGGGTAATATTTTTCATGTCGACCACGGCACGGCGAAATAATTACTGAAAACTATCTCCTTCCAAACCCAATTGCTTGCTCTGCATTGCCCTTGTTGAGTGTGTACCATTGTGGTGGAGACAGTAGATCAGAGAGAGAAAAAGACACTGTGGGGATGGATTTGTTTGCCTGAACCTCGCTGTGTGCACCCTTCAGCTTCCCTTTAATGTTGAAGGGTCACTTCCTGTAATTGTAAAAACATACCCAGTTTTACACTAATCAGTGTCAGATTTCTGTTTCCAGCTAAAATAATTTCAAAGAAAAAATTTTCAGGACTGTGAGGACCGTCGTGCTCGAGCATGTTCCCCTACCATATCTTCTGTATGTCACAGCAGCGACTGTATACATGAATATCACTGTAATGGCAGCAAAGCTCAGCTGGACATACCTCTCAGTGTCAGATACTTGCTATGTAGCTAAATTACAGCTAGCTGACTAACAGCCCCCATGTTAGCTGTCACTGTCATCCTCCTAATATATAACATAGCGTTACCTGGGTGTGTACTTTAGTTAGGAAGCTGATGTTGTTGTCACTAGAGCCAGTAGTGTTACTGTGTGACAGTACATACAAATCATTATCAAATGCTTCGCTGATTCATAAAGAAAAATGCTTAGGACCTATCCCGACACGTGAAGAGTGTGTCGTTTCCACAACAAGGAAAGACTCTGGAGGGTCCCTATAAATGTCTGTAAACTTGTGTGAGAGTGCACCCCTTATGTGAAAGGGCCTTTACTGCAGAAGGAAGCTAGCTGTGTTACCAGCCATATTATGATTTGCTAATAAACCGAAAGAAAAGGTTGGACCACCATGAACCAAAAGTGTTGCTAATGCTAACTGTAGTGTTACCGTGTGACTGAATGGGCTTCATTAGCTAAAAGGTTGACTAATGGTAGCTTATCTGTATTAATAGCTAGCTGGCGAACATTAGCTCACTTGCTAACATCAGTGTTAGTTTGTGTTGGAATCTGCTGAAGCCTGATTGTTCCTCCTTCCTCGCATTCAGCACCATAATTTCCAAAATAAAAACCATGCTGAGTTCATTATGACTCGAAACCCACAAAACATCCCATAACTCCATCAGGAACGTGCTCCTCACTTACTGGAACATTTGCCCGGTTAGCTGTCATTTGTTATTAAAGATGGAGTCTGTGTTCAACTGTTTGGTTTAGGGGAAAAAAGCTGTGGAAACTTCTCCACAAAGACAAATGAATAGAGAAAAGTCAGGGGAAAAGTTAGTTTTTTGCATTATATGGGTCATCAGCCCTTTTGGAAAGCAATAATGAAGTGTAATAATGTACAGTACTATTACAGCTAATTTTGTATTTAGTTCTGCTTTATTGCTTCCTTTGTATTAAAGTCATCAATCACAAAGAACTCGACTCTTTCTGAAGGTTAGCTGCATGTGCCGGGGCGCTCGGGACACTTCTTGTCATTTCTTGTTAACGTGCTGCGCGTATGGAAGTGAGCGGGCTTCGGCGAGTGTGCAGTTTGCAGGCTGTGCAGCTTAGGAGGTCAATATCATCAATGATCAGCATGATTAAAACTGAGCTGTCGGAGAATTAGGCCCTGATTAGCTGGTGTTTTTAACCGCTAAGCGAATCACAGGAAGCGCGTGGCGATGCCTCAAACTGCCACCAGACAAAAGGCAACTTACATATATTCATCAGCAGAAACCAGCTGAGTTTGATCTCCTCTGTTTCTTCTTTCTAGCAAACCGGCGGGTCCAATTTGGACTACTGAACGGCTTAGTTTAGATTAAAATGCACTGATGGTGAAAAGCTGCATGACGGTGTAGTTACACAACAAGGAAACAATGGTTGGAGGTCATGCCATGACCAAAACGATTGCGTCTGTGTATCATTAACACATGTTCTCTAGCATATCGAGACTATCTCTCCACACCGCCACATATTCCATATGTACGGGGTACTCCTTGGTCGTGGCATGTGGATATTTCTTTAAGACACTCTGGCACGCCCGGCTGCGCCCCACAGCTCACGTATAAAACAGCTGTGCAGACGTGACACCGGTGATAGTTTGATCTCCACTTGTGTTGTGTGTGTGTGTGTGTGTGAGTGCCTTGAGAGTGCTGTATGTATGTGGCAGTTGGGTGCCCTGCCTCCCAGCATTTATGGTCCCCTGCCCACAGTTGGTTGCTGCCGTGCATGCCGGGAGAAGTTGCCTCCACGGCCCCCTCTGCAAGGCCTGGGCCGTGGAGGTTGATTATCGTGAGGTGGAGGTTGAAGAACTTCCATCCCCTCTGGCTACCACTGGAGTGGGGCCCAGATGGGTGAACCCATGTCTGGGTCACCTGATTCCGGGCCCCTCCCACAGCGTTCCCTCCCATGGCCCTGCCTGTGAGGCCTGGGCTGGTGGACGTTGATTGTCAGGAGGTTGATGTTTATGACACTTGGCTCCGGTCAGACGACCAGGGATGCCTGATGGGACTGCCTGTCTACCCTGCGGCCACCTCACTGTGAGGAAGCTGAGGGGCCTATGCAGACGTGTGAAGATGGCCGTGTTCAGTTGAGGCGGGGAGGACCCGGAGCCAGCTGTCCTCCAGCCGCCCTCCAGCCGCCCTCCTCCCTCCTGACATCCTTTTAGTTGGGTCTAGTGGCCAGCACTGCTGCAGGCTGTGTTCTCCTGGCCTATTGCTCGCGCTTCACTGGTTTTACACACCAGTCAGACCTCGCTGCTTCTGACGGCTCGGCCAGCGGTTGACAGTTCTCCGGCCTGCGGCACTGGCTCTCTGTCTGGCACATTGCCCAAATGTTGCGGGTCTACGTGGCCGGCAGGACCTGCTCAGTGAGCTGACCCCCCGGCGAGTCACGTACTTGGCTGCACTGCAGCTCCAGGCGATCTTCTCCTGGCGTGTTGCCTGCATTCGCAGACTTACGCGCCAGTTGGACCTCTCTACGGCGAGTGAGCGTTCTCCAGCCTATTTTAGCCTGATTGTCTCTAGCATATCAGCTGCAGCAGCTCCTGGCTGTGTTCCCCTGGCGTATTGCCCGCTTCGCCGGCTTACACGCCAGTCGAACCTCACTGTGGCAAGTGAGAGTTCTCCAGCCTGTAGCGCCGACTCTCTGTCTGGCATTGCCCGCATGTCGTAGGCCTATGCAACCAGCGGGATGCCTCGCGGTTCTCGGGTTGACCTGAGCGGCCGATCACTTGCAATCCTGTGTCCTGCACGATCGGTTCAGGCCAGTCTGGCGTCTGCATACTGCTGCCTCCACCCCCTGGCTCGGCCTTCGCATTGCGAAGCCCTGACCAGGGTGGTGTCTCCATTGGTGCATTGTCACTGACTCCCTGCACCTTCACTCTCGGTGGTTCGGTTGCACTGTCTCCTCGCGGGGTGTCTTATAGAGTTACACCATACATATGGAATATGTAACGGTGTGGAGAGATAGTCTCTCACTAAGAGAACCAAGGTTACACCATAACCGTACGATCTTGTTGTTTTTAAACGGTTCCATTAAAGATGGGAACCAGAAATCCAGAGTTCAGCCATTAGCTCGGCTTTTGGTAACAGATCAATTGAGTTGTATGCGCTGGTGCAATCTGTCTGCTTTTATAACTTTAGATGGTGTGAAACAAGTGAATATCCTCATCTGTGGAACCTGACTCATTGGATTCCATCACTTCCGGGTAGGAGACGTCTCATCTTCCTGCCAGTCATGGTCATGAGGGTAGGGTTTGTACCTTATAAAGTGAGTTGCCTTGAGGTGACTGTTGTTGTGATTTGATGCTAAATAAATTAAATGTAATAAACTTGAACCATCCTGTGGGCTTTGTAGAGACACATTCAGTCCACGTGGTTCAGGGGTCTACTGTAAATACATATGTGGGTAACTACAGTTAGCTCGCTGCCAACTTTCAGAGAAAAAAATGAGCAAAAATGGAACAGTTTAAACTGAGGGATGAACGAGATCCTGCAGTAATGCTAAACAATGCTGTGTATTTTAGCATTAGAGCATGCTGCTCTAATAACCCCTCAAAATTAAATGCAACTTTACCAGATAGTGAGAGAAAGGCTCCCTGCGGGTTTGGTGAAACTTTTTATTGCTTAAACCCAACAGTTGTTCATTTTCAGCCAATACATCGTGAATCAAACTGACAGTGAGTCCAAAGACGGACCACAGCTCGTTGTGTTTTAGCATGGAGGATGTGTGTAATCTGCTTAGTAAGGATCCAAAACAACACAATGGTTTCTGTCAAATAAGGAAACACAGATGTCTGATATAGTCACCGAAGGAGTGAGCAGTGCTCCCACGGCCTTTTTTAGCCTTCTGCTATGTTTTCATGTGGGGAACCTTACAGAGGTAGAGACGGGCAAGTGAGCATGAGCTGACCCTAAACAAGTCGCAGGAGACGCAGACGATGGGCAATAAACAGTCTGCGTACGAGCTATCATTAGTGAAGACAGGCGTGACATCCTATTATGGATTTCTATTGTGTCAACTTCTTTCTATTTAAAGTCCACGGGAGCAAAAACAAACCTCCTGCTGACAGCAGAGTTATTTTTTCCCTCCTGCTGAGAACGTCTTCATCTGCGGTCGAGTCAGAAACAAACAAAAGAACAGAAAATCTCCAGAAAAGCTCGAGTGGGCCTCTATCGTTTCCACGCCAAAGAAACAGGAGGACTTGTGCATGTGTCTCTCTGTTAATTAGAGCGAGCCAGTTGGTTAATTGTTTGGCTGATATGGGCAGAGGAGGAAGAGGAGGAGAGAGGGAGGATGACGAGGAGGCAGAGGAGAAGGGGGGCGCTTGATTCATGACAGGGAACCGCAAGTTTGAAGGGTGTCGACAGATAAGACTGCAAGGGTAATTAACAGAAAGAGAGAGGGATGATGAGAGAGAGAGAGGGAAGGGAGGGAAGTGCCAAGAAGAATAAATGTCATAAAAGTGTCCCAGGATGCTATAATGACTTCAAAAAGAAAGGAAAAAATGGAGAGCTGGTGTGTGGGAGGAGGGAGATAAAGACAGGAAGTAAATGAGCGCGAGAGGGCAATGATTAAGGGCATAATTCCATTTTATTAGACAATACTGCTGCAGAGCAGGATGCCAACTGGGCATGAGCAGTGCTGAGTACATGGACAATTAACTTTTACAAAAAACTCTCCAAAATACAAGCTTTGATGCTCCTCAGGGTCAACTAATGTCAAGGAGGAGGTGCAGGAGGAGCACAGAAACAGCCTCAGAGCAGCTCGCTAGAGCGTTTCTTTCAGGGAGCAGGAGGAGGAAGACGAAGAAGAGGAGGAACGATGGATTACAGAGGAGGGGCCGTCCTCACACCCTGACGGTCTCCAGAGGGTCTTCATTTTATCCACCCAGGTGCCTGAATTCAAGTGTTCTTAGAGGAAAAGAAACATGTAAAAGTTTTAAATAAAGTTTGGTTAAAACCACAAACCAACGCTCCGGTCACCGAGGACGTTTGTTCACAGACTGGCAGACTGAGCGATGGTCTCTGGGGGTCGGTACAGCTCACTGTCTCTGACATTTTGCACCATCGCTGCTGCTCGTGTTACTGAATCTCATTTTACTGTGTGCAGTACTGCAAATATGAGCTTGGACTGCAGGTTTGACGCTGCCTATCTCAATGAGTCGAGTCGAGTTTTAAAATCACAGCTAAAGTGTTTTCATTCACAATTTACAGACACTGCTCAAAATTGAAGGAACACTGGAAACGATCACACAACCCACAAAACGATGGTTAATGGTTTAACCACCGACACTTTCACCGACTCGTTTTTACTGACTAGGTCATATATTTGGCTGAGGTCAGTGTCACTGCTAGTAGCATGAGGTCATACCTGGACCCCACAGAGGTGGCACAGGTAGTCCAATCGTCAAAAGCTTTGCTGTGCCAAATATTCTTAAATCTGCCTAAACTGTCTGCCAGTGGGGTCAGCAAACTAGCAGATGAATCCTTCTGCTGCATGCCTTTAACGAGACACAACTGTCTAACATGTATGCTTAATTGAAGAAAATTTGGCTTATTACAGTGAAATCTGATTTCTGATATTTAGAAATTCTTTACCTAAAACGAGTATAAATTCTTGAACAAGTTGTTTTCAAGAAATTTTTGTTTTCTTTAAGATCTTACACCTTAATTTTGATTTTCACATAAACACAAGACAAGCTTCTGTGTCACTGATACATGTCTCAAATTCAAAAATTGTTTAAGTGGCCTTAGTCTTGAAATAAGAAAAATAATCAAATTCTTATTGTGCAAGTTCACCCAAACCATTGTCAAACTCTGTAACTAGCAAATAAAGCTCAACGTGAGCTGAAACAGCTTATAGATAAACAGACATATTTTCCTAGGACGAGCTTAATTTTCTCGTGCAGAACTTTTTTGTTCAGAATATGTTTTCTTTTTAGACGAAAAATACAAAAAAACGTCCATAAACAAGTTTTTTAAAAAAAACCTTGTTACTCTATAGGAGAGCTGGAAAGGGCGATCGAAGGCCTTTGCCCCATCAGCAGGACCGGTATCGGGATCAGATACAGAGTGACTCCAGCTGGTGTGGATGTCTCTGACCAAACCATCGGAAACGGACTTCGAGCAGGCCCTGTGCTCGGTGCACCGTGGAGCCATAGATTACCACCAGAGCAGGTTCACCCAGAGCACGTGTGACAGACGAGGTGTGGGTCAGTGATGGTCTGTGGAGCCAGATCCATGCAGGGACACACAGACCTCTACAGGGTAGACAAGGGCACTCACTGTCAGACTCGACACTGGTGCTGTGGGCTTTAATACTATTAACACATTACCCAGGTCATATCAGTATAGATACACTAATTGTTTTCCACTGATGTGTTTTCAAAGTGTTCCTTTAATTTCTTTGATCAGTGAATTTCAAGTGTTGGTTTCGTGCAGCAGATGCAGTGTTGACGATGTCGTGTTGAAGCGAAGCTGCCAATTCAGCTGTAGGCAGTGCCACAGCCAGAAGCGGTGGACCTGAGCTTCCTCTTTCCCTTAGAGATGAAACGTGGTCATTTGGGAGGAGCTCAGATTTGAGCTACTGTTCCTCCATATAAAAAGACACCTGTATGAGCTGGTTTACCTCATCTGGGAGATGCCTCTTGGACACCCCCTAGATGGTGTTTGGACATGCCCTACTGAGAGGAGACCTCAGACCGCAGACATGCTGGAGAGATTACATCTCTCATCTGGCCTGGGAGAGCCTAAGCGCCCCCTCCCACCCCTGAAGTAGCTGGAGGAGGTGGCTGAGGAGAGGGAGCGTCTGTTCGGACTCCTGTCCTGACGACCTGGACGCAGATAACCACCAGAAAATGAATGGGTGGCTGTTTCCTGAGCAATGTTTCTACTTTTTTACGATCTCTATTCACAAAGCACTATTTGACCTTGATATTGAAAGGTACCATGTAAAGAACTTTTTTTGGACTTTTGTTTTAAACCCAGACTTCTTCAGAGGAGGTGGCAGCAGTTCTGTCAGCCCTGCATCTCTCAGTCTCACGGCTGCATGCAGACCTTTGCCAAGATGTTAGGGCAGTCAGTCTGATTTTGCCTTAGAGGCAAAACCTAAAGCAAAAACAAGTGAAAAGCACTTTCTTCTGCTCATTAAGCTCCGATGCTGTGAGCTCCTGTGGTAATAGATGAGGGCGACTCGGTCCCCCTCAGTGTGGGCACGGTCGTTGTCCAAATGATTTACGTCCACATTAGACCTCGGTGACACACACAACATGAACACAGCTCAGTCTCTTCTTACTGTGTTTTCACAACAAGTCTGTGCATCACAGCAAAGATCTGGAGAGGATGGAGACATAAAACAATTACATTTAGCTTTCAGTGCAGGACTCCTGAAAGAATCACAGCTTCAGACCTGTGCTCAGTTTGAGCACAGCTGTCACCACACACCTGCATGAGTCCTTCCTGACTTTCTCCCTGTAACCACCTGCTATGGCGTTATAATGGTTTGTTTTTATTTGACAAAGCCGCGTGGGGACACGGATGCTTCCACAAAGAAGAATACAAGTCAGACACACGGCGTTCAACTTAAAATAGATTTATTTTATAACCAGAAATAAATAATTCACCTAAAAAGCAAACTGAGCAACAATGCAGGTGTAGCCAAGTACAGGATAGGGTAGGGGAAGTTAAAGTGGAGAGAATGGGCCAATAGCTAGATTCGTAGGAGGGTCAAGGTGAGTGGCGTGGAGAAGAATGACTGGCTTTCAATTGTGTTGAACTATCTAGCAACAATTAAACAGCACTTCATAAACAGGAATGAAAACATAAAATAAAATACAATGACAGCGATAATAATAACAACCAGAATCCTATCTGGGCTCAGATATGTCAGTCCTGTCCGTGTTCAGTCAATTCGAATCCAAAAGGTCAAAAGTCTGTGATTGGTGCGATTTCGTCCTACCGCACTGTTGCAATTGTTCGTGAGGGAAGAGCAACCTGCCCTTCTGGGCCAACTCGGAATGGCTGTGGTTCGGTTCAAAGGGAAATGCTCGCCATCTTCCTCGTCAGGAAGAAATCCAGGTCTCACAATCCCACAAAAAAACCTAGCGTGTAAACAACAGAGCTATTACTAATTCAGTTCACACACTATAGTGATGTATATGGCCATATGTGAAAATAATGCAAGTGCTTTAACAAAAACAAGCACAAAACATTAATTCTAATTTCTAACTACAGTCTATACAGTGCATCTTAATCATGAATGCAATCTTTAAATTGTAATCAGCTTATTCTATCATCAAGGTGCACATTTCTATCAGAAATCAGAAATAAACTATGAACTATAGTAGATTATTTTTTCCCAGTACTGCCCCTTTAACTGAATTACAGGAGCATTGCTTTGCACTGCATAGCAATGAAGCAATATGTTAATTACAGTCAATGTACAGAATAAAATTACCAAAAAATATACAAAAGCCCACAGGCTGTAGTTCTACAGTATGTGGTAACGTATCAGCACAGTAAGAATATGCAGAGACATCTATACAGTGCTGCTCGAGCAACAAACGTAACAAAACATAAAATAGATTCAGAACCTTTAAGATCAAAATTAACTAATCCCATCATCTTATTTTAGTGCATTTAATATTCAACATGTAATACTAGAACATCATCAGCACACAAGCTGAGTGCTCAGAGTAGCTGAACTCCGTGAGAAACCCCGTGTGTTCTCCCACAGTGAAAACGTGGTCAGCTCCAGCTACAGCTATGAGCATCAGGCTACTTAGTAGGGGTGTAAAAATACTCGTATCGATATTGAACCGTTCGATACAGTGCTTTCGGTTCGGTACGCATATGTATCAAACAATATAAAAAATTTATTTTATTTTATCAACTTTCCTTCTGACAATGCTGTCTGTGTTGAGCGCTCAGTGGATCTGCGTTCAACTACTCCGCCTAGGCTGCGCTGTCGAGTGCAGATCCACTGAGCGTAGGGCAAGCTAGCAAGACAGAAGCTAAGCTAGTTGCAACATGGCAGCTGCCTCAACGCTACCTGAAATTCAACCTCCCCCACCCTCATTCAGATCTGGCGTTTGGAACTATTTTGGTCATCATGTGACGTATGACCCTGAAGGTAAGCGTGTCATGGGCAAAAGTAAAACAGTATGTTGGATGTGCCACGCAATGCTCAATTGGTGGGAACTAGTGCGTTAGCGCAGTTAGCTTTTTAACGTGTTGACGCTGTCCAGCCCCATGCACGGGGCGATCCGCGGTAACTTGTTGCCGCGTTATGGCGTTAATGTCATTTTAACGAGATTAATGCTACAAACTTTACCCGAGTCATTTAGACAGCCGTTAGCACATGATTCTCCT
>NW_005187506.1:954250-955150 GCF_000239375.1 Pundamilia nyererei | reverse complement strand
GTGACACCAAAGTATCGAACCGAACCGTGAATTTTGTGTATCGTTGCACCCCTACTAGTTAGCTTTTCAATTAGCCTGATTCGCCCAGTCCCAGTTTAACTCACCAGCACGCTTCTAATGTTCAACTCTCAGGGAGGATCTTGTCCGCTTCATCCGCACCCGTGCAGATCTACAACATTGAAATTGGGCCATTATATTCACCATTAACTTCTTGTTAGCTTTTTAGCTTCAAGGTTAGCTTAACAGCTTCTGACGCACCGCGATGGTTCCAAAGTCCAAAATGTTCTCAACAAATCAGGTCCGTTTCTCTAAGGTCCACGCAGATCTCCAGTATGGATATTTGCTCAATTTTTCAAGTTTATAGTTATTTTCCACCAACAAGCTTAGCGCTGAAAATCAGCGACGGTCTCGTGCGGTTGATCTGATATCATCGTGTTGGTGTTGTTCCTGGAACAACATAGTAAATGTTGATCTGAGAACAACACCAACACCACGATATCAGATCGTGCGTCTCGTGCACCCCATCTCTCTCTGTGTCTGAGCACATGTGATGGTACAGAGCAGGGGAAGGCGGGGGTTGTTCCTTCCTAACCAGTAGGGGTGTCAAATATACTCTTTGGGGTTTAATTCTAACATTTATTATTTATCTCTTACTATTGATTTACTTTAGATCAACTCAGTGATTAACAGAGTAATGATGAATCACAATTAACAATAACAATGTTGTATTGTATTACTGAGTCGTGTAAACTCACTGGGTTACACAGGTAACAAGTGAGGCTGTCTGTTACTCAGCTGGATCCAGCACCGAGCTCAGGGACTCTGAGACAGCCTCAGCACCCGGACAGTTTTATGTATCTTCATTTCTCAGAGACTCTGCAGCAGAATCAAACAGGAAAT